>NC_139924.1:13967717-14182717 GCF_963514095.1 Eutrigla gurnardus
ATGTACAGTACGACAAAATGCTCAAAACGGACTTCTCTGAAGTTACTCAAATTTCCAGACGATAGGTGCAGCCCAGGCGTTAATGGTGGTGACGATCGACATCTATAAAGGGCTTTTCTCCGCGTGCTTCTTTCGCTTACGGCCATACCACCCTGAACACGCCCGATCTCGTCTGATCTCGGAAGCTAAGCAGGGTAGGGCCTGGTCAGTACTTGGATGGGAGACCGCCTGGGAATACCAGGTGCTGTAAGCCTTTTCATTTATCTCGACGAACAGCAGAAGGCGCTGCCGCTACCCCACAGCGACATCGGATGAATATACTGAAAAGTTATGTTCTTCAGCACTGTACTTTTCACATGTGAGAAAAGATCAAGTTTCCTGGCGATAAGTGCCCCCAGGCTTTAATGGTGGTGACGATCGACATCTATAAAGGGCTTTTCTCCGCGTGCTTCTTTAGCTTACGGCCATACCACCCTGAACACGCCCGATCTCGTCTGATCTCGGAAGCTAAGCAGGGTAGGGCCTGGTCAGTACTTGGATGGGAGACCGCCTGGGAATACCAGGTGCTGTAAGCTTTTTCATTTATCTCGACGAACAGCAGAAGGCGCTGCCGCTCCCCCACAGCGACATCGGATGAATATACTGAAAAGTTATGTTCTTCAGCACTGTACTTTTCACATGTGAGAAAAGATCAAGTTTCCTGGCGATAAATGCCCCCAGGCTTTAATGGTGGTGACAATCGACATCTATAAAGGGCTTTTCTCCGCATCTTTCTTTGGCTTACGGCCATACCACCCTGAACAACGAATCCATTGAAACCATGGATAGGATTTGATGGAAACGCTACTCCTTTCGTAACTGTAGCTTATTGGGCGGAAGCACATCACGTGACCAGAAGTCGCATTCACTCGCATAACGTTCTTCCACAAAAGAGTGCGATGTTATATTTATTTTTGGTATCGTATAGTCATGTCATGCCAAACTCAGCGTTTTGAATTCGTCAGCATATATTTTTGAAGGTTTTTTCGCTTGTAGAAATGAGTGTTTGTTTGTTTGCACCGTGAGTGAGAGTAACTGTGCCGTGGATCATAGAGTTACCGCGGACCAATTGGGGGCATCGCTTCTCGGCCTTTTGGCTAAGATCAAGTGTAGTATCTGTTCTTATCAGTTTAATATCTGATACGTCCCCTACCCGGGGACCATATATTAAATTGATTTTTGGAATAGGGAGATGGAATAGGGGCTTGCTCCGTCCACTCCACGCATCGACCTGGTATTGCAGTACCTCCAGGAGCGGTGCACCCCCTCTACTTGTCAAAAATGAAAATAAAGGTGACATAGATAATATTGCTTTAATTGATGTTGTCGACATCTGTGTTTGTATATCAAGTATATTATCAAGAGCTGTGTGGCTGAGAAGAAGAATGGGGACATTTAAAGTCCTTGATGTACAGTACGACAAAATGCTCAAAACGGACTTCTCTGAAGTTACTCAAATTTCCAGACGATAGGTGCAGCCCAGGCGTTAATGGTGGTGACGATCGACATCTATAAAGGGCTTTTCTCCGCGTGCTTCTTTCGCTTACGGCCATACCACCCTGAACACGCCCGATCTCGTCTGATCTCGGAAGCTAAGCAGGGTAGGGCCTGGTCAGTACTTGGATGGGAGACCGCCTGGGAATACCAGGTGCTGTAAGCCTTCTCATTTATCTCGACGAACAGCAGAAGGCGCTGCCGCTACCCCACAGCGACATCGGATGAATATACTGAAAAGTTATGTTCTTCAGCACTGTACTTTTCACATGTGAGAAAAGATCAAGTTTCCTGGCGATAAGTGCCCCCAGGCTTTAATGGTGGTGACGATCGACATCTATAAAGGGCTTTTCTCCGCGTGCTTCTTTAGCTTACGGCCATACCACCCTGAACACGCCCGATCTCGTCTGATCTCGGAAGCTAAGCAGGGTAGGGCCTGGTCAGTACTTGGATGGGAGACCGCCTGGGAATACCAGGTGCTGTAAGCTTTTTCATTTATCTCGACGAACAGCAGAAGGCGCTGCCGCTCCCCCACAGCGACATCGGATGAATATACTGAAAAGTTATGTTCTTCAGCACTGTACTTTTCACATGTGAGAAAAGATCAAGTTTCCTGGCGATAAATGCCCCCAGGCTTTAATGGTGGTGACAATCGACATCTATAAAGGGCTTTTCTCCGCATCTTTCTTTGGCTTACGGCCATACCACCCTGAACACGCCCAGAGTTCAGAGTTGTGTGAGTGCGCAGGTGCGAGTGAGAGAGCAATCAGGTGAGAGTGTGAGAGCAATTGTTTGCAGCGTGTGTTTGTTGAGTGAAGCTCACGGACTTCGGTTTTTCGTTTCTCATCTTTCCTTTTGTTTAATCCTTCTTTACATTATATGCATTTTAAGTTTATCCGTGTATTTTGATTTATAGTTTGTGAAAATACCCCCCGGCAGTGTTTAGCACTGGTCGGGGGAGGTTGTTTAAGTTCTCCTTTTGTAAATACCCGGACGGACATCATGGCAACGAAAAACGGAAAAGGCAAATTGACGACGATAAAAAGCAACACGAATCTGTTTTTGGCTGCACCTGCTCTCTCCTTGGTGCGTCCTGCAAAGGGCGCATGGAGGAGAGAGGAGGCTCAAGGAATGTTTGATGTGAAGATTGATAGAACAGGGAGAATGACGAATGAAATCGAGTCTGTGAGTGAGAGTGATTGTGCGAATGAGGGTGAATGGGAAACGGCGAGGGGGAGAAACCGTGCGAATGCGCCAAGGCAGCAGAGTACGAGGAGCAGGCCGACTTCCGGGTTGGCGAGCGGCTCTACCGGAGCAGCTGGAGCTGCGCCACCGAGGGAGACGGGCACACGGGCTGGGGACGCCAGAGCAGCGGAGTCCACGGCTGCTCGAGCGGGCACGGCGGAACTCGCGACGCCGACGGCGGCAAATGCTGCGGGAAGGAGCGCGTCCTCCGCTCCGGGAGTGATGAGACCGGCGGCGGCAGAAGCGGCGACGGGGGCTGCAATGGCAGTGAACGCAGCTGTCAAACCAGCGGCCGCAACCATCCAAGCAGGACGAGTCGGAGCAGTGGCGGCGGCCACGAGCGTGGCCGGCAGGTTGGGAACGGCTGGATCTGCGGCCAAGGCAGCGGGACGAGCGGGACCCACGGGGCCGGGAAAGCCGGTGCAGGAGGCGGTGGTGGTTTCAGCGGGACGAGCGGGAGCTACAGGACCTGAGAAGCTGGCCCAGGCGGCGGCGGATTCGGCGGGACGAGCGGGAGCCACGAGGCCAGGGAAACCAGCGCAGGCGGGGGCGGCCTTGGCGGACCCGGGGATGACAACCGGGAGGACGGCAGCGGACGCGGCGGGACGTGCGGAGGCTCCGGCGTCGGCGTCAGTGGCGGCGGAGGCAGGGAGGGAGAGGGAGAAGGCGGCTGCTCTGCTAGCAGCGAGGAGAGCCGGCGCGGCCGGAGCGGCAGCTGGAGCCGGGACTGATCCATCCGTAAGACCGGCGGTCCAGCAGGCGTACGAGAAGGAGCTCACAGCGCTCCTGGAGCTCCAGGGAACGATCCCCATCTCCGCTATGGAACTGATGAGGGCGGTGAGGGGCCTGTGCGGAGGTCTGGTGGCCTGCCGTGCCACAGGGCCCCGCTCCTACGAGGTAACTATGTCTCACATTAAAGGCAAAGAAAGATTGCTGGACGGGTTTAAAATTGGCGAGACGGTGGTGCTTGCCAAAGGGTTATGCAATGATGAACTGGTGGTGTCCTTTTTAAGCCTGCCTGCTTATATCCTAGACGAGGAAATAGTCGCTAAATTAGAGAGCTGGGGGGTGGAAGCCGTCTCCCCGATCAGAAGAAGGATGTGGCCGGGGACTAACGTAGCTGATGGCACCAGATTTTTGAAAGTCAAATTTAATGACAAAGTACAGAGCCTGCCGTACTCGGCCCGCTTTGAAACGGCTGTAGGGCCCGAACACTTTCGGGTGATACACGACCGACAGACAAAGGTCTGCAGGATGTGCCTGCAGCCAGGCCACATATTGAGAGAGTGTCCGGAGTTTTATTGTCACAAGTGCGGAGTCCAGGGGCACTACGCGAGGGAGTGTGGGGCTAAGAGGGGGGTAGAAGAGGAGAAATGTTTATTATGCATGAACTTAAAATCCAGGTGCTCCTGTAAAGGAAGCGAGGAGGAGGAGGAGGAGGAGGGAGACGCAGGCTCCTCGGCGGAGCTCCTCTCAGAGGGGGGGGAGAGCGGCAGTGGGGACAGTGAGGAGGAAATGGAGCAGGAGGCAGGAAGGGCAGGTGTGGCCGTGAGGGCTGACCTAGCCCGAGCTGGACCCCAAGAGGGGGCGGGAGTCTGGCAGCAGGACCCGAGCAGGGGGGCGGGTGTGGCCGTGAGGGCTGACCTAGCCCGGGCTGAGCCCCCGGAACAGGAAGCTGGGCTGGAAGGACTGAGCCAGGTGGAGCGCTTTGGCCCTGACCGGGGCAGTCTGGAGGCGGCCGACGGAGGCAGTAAGACTGGGGGCGGCCCCCGTCTCGATGGAGATGATGAGCTGCCCTCGGCACAGGTGCCCGTACGGAAGGGGGGCTCAGCCAGTGAGGGTCCACTGCATGGGGGGTTTCAGGGAGGGGTCCCTGTCGTCCCCCAGACGCCGCTCGGGGCCAGCTCAGACACTGACATGGACCTGGACATGGTCAAGCAGGTCAGGAAGGGAAGGAAAAACAAAAGGCGAAAAACTAAAGAACAAAGCGTATGTCCCTCTCTAGATCACCTCCCATGGCCTCCCTCGTGTCTTTAAACGCCCGTGGGCTCCGCACTTGGGCAAAGATCCAGGCAGTTCTGGCAACAACACCCAAAACAGGCATTTTGTGTTTACAGGAGACCTGGTGGGATGCCGAGGTAGCAAGCAAGGTGCAGAGCTTATGGGGGGGCAGCATGGCACACAACAATGGGGGTCCAAAGTCGGGGGGCGTGGCCGTGCTAGTCGGGGAGGCGGCTGGGGCAAGTTGGAGAGAAGTTCACTCGGATGGAGTAGGAAGAGTTTTAATCATAGACGTTGTAACCAAGCACTGGAAAGGAAGGCTGATTAATATCTACGCTCCCAATGAGGAGGGGGAACGAAAGGCTCTTTTCCGGGGCCTAGGAAAATGGGTAACGCCAAGCACAATGATAATTGGGGATTTCAATTGCATACAAACCTTGAATGATGTGGGGGGGAGGGAAAAACTGAAAGGTGATATCAGCAGGCAGGCTTTGCAGGACTTATGCGAAAAGGGCAACCTCATTGATGTCTGGCGGATTCTGAACCCGTCTTGCAAAAGGTACAGCAGGGTCCAGATGGTGCAGGGCCGCTGTTGCCGCTCCCGCATAGACCTCCTGCTGGCTTCCGGGGGGCTGCTGCGCAGGATCGGGGAAGTCCGTCTAGAGCCGTGTGCCTGGAGTGACCACCTGTTCCTGCGCTGCGGCCTCGCGGGGCCGGGGGAGGTGCGGGGTGGGGGCACGTGGTGCCTCAACACTGGGCTCCTGCAGGAACGCGGTTTTCTTAAAAAAATAAAGAACATGTTAATTTACTTTATACACGAATGCAATGATGAGGGGGGGGTGCTGGGAAGGTGGGTGGGGTTCAAGAGCAGGATCAAAAAGGCAGCTATAAATTATAGTAAACACCACAGGTGGTTGCAGGGTATGGAAAAGGCAAAGCTACTTGAGCAATTAAATCAGCTTACCGAGAACATAGACGCGGCCACAGAGGAGGAGCTGGTCACCCTAGGCGCCGTAAGGGCCCAGCTAGTCAGCCTTCAGAGGAGGGAAAGCGCAGCAGCAGCTCTGAGGGCCAAGGTCACGGACCTCGAGCAGGGGGAAAAGTACTCAGCCTACTTTTTGGGGCTGGAAAAGCACAGGCAGGAGAGGCAGCTTATCACGGAGCTCAGAGACCAGCAAGGTAAATCAGTGACAGACAGAGATCAAATTGAGGAGGTGAGTGAAACCTTTTACAAGGAATTGTTCAGCGGGGAGGGTGTGGTTATGGGGGGGGGGGGGGGGGAGCGAGACTTTATTAAAGGGAGTAGCGGGCAGGCTGAGTAGAGACGAGAGCGCCCTACTAGAGGGCCGCATTTCTGCTGACGAGGTCGTCAGGGCCATAAACGGCCTAGCCAGGGGCAAAAGCCCGGGCGAGGACGGCCTCTCGGCAGAACTGTACACCACTTGCATCGATCTAGTGGCCCCACTATTATGCCAACTGTTCAATGAAATGACAGATAGGGGGGAGGTGCCGGAGGGGTTTGCAGATGGAGTAATCACATTACTTTTTAAAAAAGGAGACAGAAAGGACATAAAAAACTACAGGCCCATCAGCCTACTTAACGTGGACTATAAGATCTTCTCAAAAATCTTAACTAACAGGGTGAAAGAGGTGGCCGGGGATGCCGTGACAAGCCTGCAGGCATACGGCATCCCCGGCAGAGATATAGCGGACCTAATATTGACGGTCCAGGGAGCAGTGAGAGGTATAGAGGGGGATGGGGGATATCTCCTAAGCCTAGACCTGGAGAAGGCCTTTGACAGGATCAGTCATACCTTCATGTTTAACACGCTAAAAGCAATGGGGTTCGGTCCTAGCCTGAGAAGCATGGTGGGCTTATTGTACAGGGGAGCGCGCTCCAAGCTTAAGCTTAATGGGAGACTAACAGGCAGTTTCGCGATCAAGCAGTCGGTTAGGCAGGGCTGCCCCCTGTCACCGCTGCTGTTCGCCTTAGTACTAGAGACCCTGGTGGCTGCCATCAGCACGGACGGCCGGCTGCCAGGGTCGCGAGTGGCGCCGGGGTCGGGGATGGTGACTGTCGTCCCATTTGCGGATGACGTCACCATCTTCGCCTCGGCGCCGCAGGAAATAGATATAATACTGAGTCATGTGGCAAACTTTGAAAAAGCCTCAGGGGCGAAACTAAACGTGGGAAAAACAAGCATTTTAGGGGTAGACAGGGGAGGGACAGACAAATGGGGTTTTAATGTGGTCGATAAACGGTTAAAAATATTAGGCATTGTGGTGGGCATAGGAGGGGACGAAACCACTAAAAGTAACTGGGATGGGGTCATTAGTCGGGTGAGAAACACCATTAATCGGTGGAGGCCTCGCGGCTTGAGTCTGAGAGGAAAGGTAATAGTCTGGAACGCTTTAGTAGCTTCCGCTCTATTGCATGTTTTGGGTACCTGCGAGCTGCCACAGTGGGCACTAAAAGCATTGAATGATGCACTCTCCTCGTTTCTGTGGGGAGGAAAGGGAAATTCGATTGCTCGACAGGTGTTAATCTGTACTAAACGGGAGGGGGGTTTAGGACTAATTGACATCAGTGCAAAAAGAGACGCACTAAGGCTAAAACTGATTAAACGTTTTTTGGATCCGGCTAGGCAGTGCCCCTGGGAGGGGGCGGTGGCGGGCTGGCTGGCTCAGTACGGGGAGGGAGACGTGTACAATTTGTGCACCCTCCCTCCCAGAACGGCCGGCGGCCAGCTGCCGCTCTTCTTTCGGGAGGCACTAGTGGCATGGGGCAAATTGCTGCCCCGCCTCGTGCCCCAGGAAGTGAACAGAAGCAGTGTCAGCCTGCTGCCTTTCCTCCAGACTCCCTTCCTCCAGCACGGAGGGAGGCCGCTGTCCTGCGCACCGTTGCGGGCGGCGGGGGTCGTGAGGATAGGTCAGGTGGTGAACAGGGAGGGATTCTTTCACTACTCCAAAGTCATCGAGGCACTAAAGAGAGGGAGGGTTAAGTATAGACCGGGGCACATTAGAGCCACGGGTGATAGGTTAGATAGGATTTTGCCAGAGTCCTGGAGGAGAGCTCTCTGTGAGAGGGGGCCGGTGCGGGAGCCCCGGCTGGGATTCCTCCTGTGCCATAACACCTCACAATCCCCCCTGACGGAGGTCTCCACCAAAACCCTCTACCGCATCCTGGTGTCCGGGCTGGGGAGGCGGCCGTCCTCCGAGGCAGCTTGGAGGGGGCTCTTCCCCGGCTCGGAGGTAAAAGAAATATGGTCAAACATAAATGTCCCACATATCCCCCACCTCTGCTTCGACCTGGACTACCGAATCAGGCACAGGAGGGTCTACACCGGGGTCGTCCTGCACCAGGTCCACAGAGAGCTCTTCTCCAGGACCTGTGCTGTGTGTGGGATCATGGACGAGGATTTGTCGCATATGTTTGTACACTGCCCGGAACTGTTGTCTTTTCATTGTTTTCTGTTGAACATTTTGCGCACCCACTGCCACCTCACTCAGAATGCACTCACACCCTGGACCCTGCTCTTCGGACTGAAGCACAAACACGCACTCACAAACACACTGTTGGCACTGGCAAGGCAGGCCACTTGGACAAGAAGAAACATTGCACTACACGAGCACAAGCATACATCCGTCACACGCATTTGGAAAACAATCACACAATCTCATCTCCGGACCCTGCACCACGGCCAGCTTTTGGACTCACTGGTGGCGGGAAATTCCTTTTGCACTATTAACGAGTTGGGTGATTTGTGTTTTAATTTTGAAAGTAAGTGAGGGGATTAATTAAGTGTCGGGGTTGTGGGTAAATGTATGTGTGTTTTGCTTAGTTTGTTCGTTCCCATTATTTGTTTTTATTTCCAGGCCTTGTGTTTTTTCAGTTCTACTTTGCAGTTCCACACATTTTTAGTTTCCTGTCATGTCCAGTTCTGTTTATTTTTGATTGCTTTTCTCATTTGATTGTTTTGTCTTGTGTGTGATTTTAAAGAAACATTAAATGTATAAAGATATATTTTCATAATAAAAGATAAAAAAAAAAAAACAACGAATCCATTGAAACCATGGATAGGATTTGATGGAAACGCTACTCCTTTCGTAACTGTAGCTTATTGGGCGGAAGCACATCACGTGACCAGAAGTCGCATTCACTCGCATAACGTTCTTCCACAAAAGAGTGCGATGTTATATTTATTTTTGGTATCGTATAGTCATGTCATGCCAAACTCAGCGTTTTGAATTCGTCAGCATATATTTTTGAAGGTTTTTTCGCTTGTAGAAATGAGTGTTTGTTTGTTTGCACCGTGAGTGAGAGTAACTGTGCCGTGGATCATAGAGTTACCGCGGACCAATTGGGGGCATCGCTTCTCGGCCTTTTGGCTAAGATCAAGTGTAGTATCTGTTCTTATCAGTTTAATATCTGATACGTCCCCTACCCGGGGACCATATATTAAATTGATTTTTGGAATAGGGAGATGGAATAGGGGCTTGCTCCGTCCACTCCACGCATCGACCTGGTATTGCAGTACCTCCAGGAGCGGTGCACCCCCTCTACTTGTCAAAAATGAAAATAAAGGTGACATAGATAATATTGCTTTAATTGATGTTGTCGACATCTGTGTTTGTATATCAAGTATATTATCAAGAGCTGTGTGGCTGAGAAGAAGAATGGGGACATTTAAAGTCCTTGATGTACAGTACGACAAAATGCTCAAAACGGACTTCTCTGAAGTTACTCAAATTTCCAGACGATAGGTGCAGCCCAGGCGTTAATGGTGGTGACGATCGACATCTATAAAGGGCTTTTCTCCGCGTGCTTCTTTCGCTTACGGCCATACCACCCTGAACACGCCCGATCTCGTCTGATCTCGGAAGCTAAGCAGGGTAGGGCCTGGTCAGTACTTGGATGGGAGACCGCCTGGGAATACCAGGTGCTGTAAGCCTTTTCATTTATCTCGACGAACAGCAGAAGGCGCTGCCGCTACCCCACAGCGACATCGGATGAATATACTGAAAAGTTATGTTCTTCAGCACTGTACTTTTCACATGTGAGAAAAGATCAAGTTTCCTGGCGATAAGTGCCCCCAGGCTTTAATGGTGGTGACGATCGACATCTATAAAGGGCTTTTCTCCGCGTGCTTCTTTAGCTTACGGCCATACCACCCTGAACACGCCCGATCTCGTCTGATCTCGGAAGCTAAGCAGGGTAGGGCCTGGTCAGTACTTGGATGGGAGACCGCCTGGGAATACCAGGTGCTGTAAGCTTTTTCATTTATCTCGACGAACAGCAGAAGGCGCTGCCGCTCCCCCACAGCGACATCGGATGAATATACTGAAAAGTTATGTTCTTCAGCACTGTACTTTTCACATGTGAGAAAAGATCAAGTTTCCTGGCGATAAATGCCCCCAGGCTTTAATGGTGGTGACAATCGACATCTATAAAGGGCTTTTCTCCGCATCTTTCTTTGGCTTACGGCCATACCACCCTGAACAACGAATCCATTGAAACCATGGATAGGATTTGATGGAAACGCTACTCCTTTCGTAACTGTAGCTTATTGGGCGGAAGCACATCACGTGACCAGAAGTCGCATTCACTCGCATAACGTTCTTCCACAAAAGAGTGCGATGTTATATTTATTTTTGGTATCGTATAGTCATGTCATGCCAAACTCAGCGTTTTGAATTCGTCAGCATATATTTTTGAAGGTTTTTTCGCTTGTAGAAATGAGTGTTTGTTTGTTTGCACCGTGAGTGAGAGTAACTGTGCCGTGGATCATAGAGTTACCGCGGACCAATTGGGGGCATCGCTTCTCGGCCTTTTGGCTAAGATCAAGTGTAGTATCTGTTCTTATCAGTTTAATATCTGATACGTCCCCTACCCGGGGACCATATATTAAATTGATTTTTGGAATAGGGAGATGGAATAGGGGCTTGCTCCGTCCACTCCACGCATCGACCTGGTATTGCAGTACCTCCAGGAGCGGTGCACCCCCTCTACTTGTCAAAAATGAAAATAAAGGTGACATAGATAATATTGCTTTAATTGATGTTGTCGACATCTGTGTTTGTATATCAAGTATATTATCAAGAGCTGTGTGGCTGAGAAGAAGAATGGGGACATTTAAAGTCCTTGATGTACAGTACGACAAAATGCTCAAAACGGACTTCTCTGAAGTTACTCAAATTTCCAGACGATAGGTGCAGCCCAGGCGTTAATGGTGGTGACGATCGACATCTATAAAGGGCTTTTCTCCGCGTGCTTCTTTCGCTTACGGCCATACCACCCTGAACACGCCCGATCTCGTCTGATCTCGGAAGCTAAGCAGGGTAGGGCCTGTTCAGTACTTGGATGGGAGACCGCCTGGGAATACCAGGTGCTGTAAGCCTTTTCATTTATCTCGACGAACAGCAGAAGGCGCTGCCGCTACCCCACAGCGACATCGGATGAATATACTGAAAAGTTATGTTCTTCAGCACTGTACTTTTCACATGTGAGAAAAGATCAAGTTTCCTGGCGATAAGTGCCCCCAGGCTTTAATGGTGGTGACGATCGACATCTATAAAGGGCTTTTCTCCGCGTGCTTCTTTAGCTTACGGCCATACCACCCTGAACACGCCCGATCTCGTCTGATCTCGGAAGCTAAGCAGGGTAGGGCCTGGTCAGTACTTGGATGGGAGACCGCCTGGGAATACCAGGTGCTGTAAGCTTTTTCATTTATCTCGACGAACAGCAGAAGGCGCTGCCGCTCCCCCACAGCGACATCGGATGAATATACTGAAAAGTTATGTTCTTCAGCACTGTACTTTTCACATGTGAGAAAAGATCAAGTTTCCTGGCGATAAATGCCCCCAGGCTTTAATGGTGGTGACAATCGACATCTATAAAGGGCTTTTCTCCGCATCTTTCTTTGGCTTACGGCCATACCACCCTGAACAACGAATCCATTGAAACCATGGATAGGATTTGATGGAAACGCTACTCCTTTCGTAACTGTAGCTTATTGGGCGGAAGCACATCACGTGACCAGAAGTCGCATTCACTCGCATAACGTTCTTCCACAAAAGAGTGCGATGTTATATTTATTTTTGGTATCGTATAGTCATGTCATGCCAAACTCAGCGTTTTGAATTCGTCAGCATATATTTTTGAAGGTTTTTTCGCTTGTAGAAATGAGTGTTTGTTTGTTTGCACCGTGAGTGAGAGTAACTGTGCCGTGGATCATAGAGTTACCGCGGACCAATTGGGGGCATCGCTTCTCGGCCTTTTGGCTAAGATCAAGTGTAGTATCTGTTCTTATCAGTTTAATATCTGATACGTCCCCTACCCGGGGACCATATATTAAATTGATTTTTGGAATAGGGAGATGGAATAGGGGCTTGCTCCGTCCACTCCACGCATCGACCTGGTATTGCAGTACCTCCAGGAGCGGTGCACCCCCTCTACTTGTCAAAAATGAAAATAAAGGTGACATAGATAATATTGCTTTAATTGATGTTGTCGACATCTGTGTTTGTATATCAAGTATATTATCAAGAGCTGTGTGGCTGAGAAGAAGAATGGGGACATTTAAAGTCCTTGATGTACAGTACGACAAAATGCTCAAAACGGACTTCTCTGAAGTTACTCAAATTTCCAGACGATAGGTGCAGCCCAGGCGTTAATGGTGGTGACGATCGACATCTATAAAGGGCTTTTCTCCGCGTGCTTCTTTCGCTTACGGCCATACCACCCTGAACACGCCCGATCTCGTCTGATCTCGGAAGCTAAGCAGGGTAGGGCCTGGTCAGTACTTGGATGGGAGACCGCCTGGGAATACCAGGTGCTGTAAGCCTTTTCATTTATCTCGACGAACAGCAGAAGGCGCTGCCGCTACCCCACAGCGACATCGGATGAATATACTGAAAAGTTATGTTCTTCAGCACTGTACTTTTCACATGTGAGAAAAGATCAAGTTTCCTGGCGATAAGTGCCCCCAGGCTTTAATGGTGGTGACGATCGACATCTATAAAGGGCTTTTCTCCGCGTGCTTCTTTAGCTTACGGCCATACCACCCTGAACACGCCCGATCTCGTCTGATCTCGGAAGCTAAGCAGGGTAGGGCCTGGTCAGTACTTGGATGGGAGACGGCCTGGGAATGGCTCATGACCCCCCCAAGTCCCTATCCCTCAACCCTGGGATCGATTAAAAATGATCGAAACGGATGGCGCCATCTGGTGGTGATTGTCCTGAAATGTTATTTACAGAAATGGTCATGTACAAGGCCTAGTTTATTGAAATCCACTGCTAAATGTTATTTGCATTATTTGCATAGTTTGAGTTGATTTATATATTAAGTTAGAAAAGTGTACAATTATTACATTTTTGGCCTGAACTATAAAGGGGAAACTGATCATACAAACAATAACATTTCTAAATGCTTGCACCTCCTGTTATGATGTGTGACATGAGATCTGCCCCATCCAGCACAGTGGGGATGTATTCACAACTCTGGTAGCAGGGGAGAAGACACAAGGACTTCTTATTGCTTTGGTGTGTTTTTTCTTTCCACTATCCCACCCCTTGTGAAACCCAAGCATACAGAGACTCCAAATACGTTTACAACTTTTATTTTTCACCCAGAATGTGTTTCATTTAAAAGGCAATGCATATAAAACACAAGTAAACAAGATCTGTTTAGTTTAAAGCTTGCTCACCACGACAAGGTACAGATCTACGAGCGAGAACACGAGACAACACGAGAGACAAACAGACAAACACACACAAACAAGCCTCTTTCTCTCTCCTACAGATGGCACAGGAACAGTGGCATCACAGAGGTAAGTTATTCACACACACACACACACACACACACACACACAACTCCGCATCCACGACACTCTTAAAGTGTTCAAAGTTGTCATACACCACATTGTCGAAGCCAGAGGTGGTGGACTTCCTAGTGGATGGACAGTAGGTAAATATTTTCTGCATGCTTCCAGCCACTTTGTCCTTGGAAGGGGTGTACCTCTTCCGCTGCAGGAGGGACAAAGCTCTGGCTGCAGGATGGCCCACGAAAGAGGACGGAGGGGGCCTGTGGCTGTGCGGGGAGGACCAGCAGTATGGGTGCTGTCTTCACAGGGGGTGGACGCAGCAGGGGGCCTCGGCTGGAGGTGGGTAGGCTCAAGAGGCCTCGGCAGAATGGGGGTGAGCGCAGCAGGCTTCCGCTGGGTGGAAGACGACAACGCAGAGGGCTGAACGGGCCGGTTCGCGGGAGTCACAGGCTCTGACTCATCAACAAATAATCTGGAAATATAAAATACACATGTGATCAGTATTGATATGACGTGTGTGCTCTTTGCTTTCCACAGCCAACAGGTGAAACAAAGTGCTCATGACAACTTACCTCCGCTTCTCACCATGTCTCTTTCCAGCCTCGTGATGGATGTGCTGGCAGGCGACTGTCCTCGGTCACCTGTGCCACCTGAGCATACCTCATCCAGCCAAACTTTGTCTTCTGGGCTGCTCTGGTCTCAGGAGAGTCCGCCCCAAGACACCGACCGAACAAGGTGTAGCCCCACCTTGACTCATGTCATCATTGTTTAAGTGTCTGCTTTAACTACTGTACCTTTCTGCACGTAGTAGTCCCTGGCAGTGAAGCTGGTGGACTGGCACATGGCGTACTCCACACCAAGGAGCTCCTCCTCGTCGGGGTGCTCGTACGCTTCGGGTATGGCATCGGTGCAGCAAAGTTGGGCTCCAGGACGTGCTTCTTGCCGAAGAGAACCACGGCCTGCTGGTTAATGCGCTGGAGTGCCGCGGGTCCAAGCAAGACGTCTGCTGGCCTTGACCACCAGCGACACGGAGCGATGCCATGCGGTGGTTCCACTGCACGGCAAAAGACACCAAGTATACCTGAAACACACATTTCCATTTGACTGTTATTGTGTAATGCTTACAAGTGATGACTGAAGCTGTGAAATAAAATGTATCATTGAAGCGATTATTGACACTTTTCTTTTTAAATTATACCATATGAATATGTGTCTGCAATAAAGCTTATATATATATATATATATATATATATATATATATATATATATATATATATATATATATATATATATATATAATTATTATTATTTCAACGACCCTTGGGTGAATATAGTCATGCCATACACCGTTGGAAAGCTTAGATTGCCACGATTAAAACGAGACCACGAGTAATATGGTTGCTCACAGACAAAACGGCGTTAGGTTGACTAAAGTCCTCTCCTCTCCTCTCCTATTGTTGATCGTTACACAACACACATTAATCAGCTTATTATTTCAACGATATATATATATATATAGTCATGCCATACACCGTTGGAAAGCTTAGATTGCCACGATTAAAACGAGACCACGAGTAATATGGTTGCTCAGGGACAAAACGGCGTTAGGTTGACTAAAGTCTACACAGCAGCTAAAAACATACCTTCAACGTCTTCCCTTTATACACAACGACCTACAAACTCGATACAGCTTAATACATACATTAAAAATGTCTAATTATTAACTAGCAAAGGCAAAGGATGAAGAGGATAACATTTACCTGAGTGAATCCTCCGTTGAAAGTAGCGCTTCACCGATCCCTGATCGTCAATAGGCTATTTATGAGTCGTGAATAAATTAGCGGATGTATTCCGATCCTCGCTCAATAATTGGTCTGTTGAGCGCTGAACTCTGCTCAACCATTGGCTGATCGCTGCTCAACTCTGCTCAACATAGCTCAACCATTGGCTGATCGCTGCTCAACTCTGCTCAACATAGCTCAACCATTGGCTGATCGCTGCTCAACTCTGCTCAACATAGCTCAACCATTGGCTGATCGCTGCTCAACTCTGCTCAACATAGCTCAACCATTGGCTGATCGCTGCTCAACTCTGCTCAACCATTGGTCGGCTGACGGGAGCTTAGGGACTTGGCTGAGAAAGTGCCTGGGAATACCAGGTGCTGTAAGCTTTTTCATTTATCTCGACGAACAGCAGAAGGCGCTGCCGCTACCCCACAGCGACATCGGATGAATATACTGAAAAGTTATGTTCTTCAGCACTGTACTTTTCACATGTGAGAAAAGATCAAGTTTCCTGGCGATAAGTGCCCCCAGGCTTTAATGGTGGTGACGATCGACATCTATAAAGGGCTTTTCTCCGCGTGCTTCTTTAGCTTACGGCCATACCACCCTGAACACGCCCAGAGTTCAGAGTTGTGTGAGTGCGCAGGTGCGAGTGAGAGAGCAATCAGGTGCGAGTGAGAGAACAATCAGGTGAGAGTGTGAGAGCAATTGTTTGCAGCGTGTGTTTGTTGAGTGAAGCTCACGGACTTCGGTTTTTCATTTCTCATCTTTCCTTTTGTTTAATCCTTCTTTACATTATATGCATTTTAAGTTTATCCGTGTATTTTGATTTATAGTTTGTGAAAATACCCCCCGGCAGTGTTTAGCACTGGTCGGGGGAGGTTGTTTAAGTTCTCCTTTTGTAAATACCCGGACGGACATCATGGCAACGAAAAACGGAAAAGGCAAATTGACAACGATAAAAAGCAACACGAATCTGTTTTTGGCTGCACCTGCTCTCTCCTTGGTGCGTCCTGCAAAGGGCGCATGGAGGAGAGAGGAGGCTCAAGGAATGTTTGATGTGAAGATTGATAGAACAGGGAGAATGACGAATGAAATCGAGTCTGTGAGTGAGAGTGATTGTGCGAATGAGGGTGAATGGGAAACGGCGAGGGGGAGAAACCGTGCGATGCGCCAAGGCAGCAGAGTACGAGGAGCAGGCCGACTTCCGGGTTGGCGAGCGGCTCTACCGGAGCAGCCGGAGCTGCGCCACCGAGGGAGACGGGCACACGGGCTGGGGACGCCAGAGCAGCGGAGTCCACGGCTGCTCGAGCGGGCACGGCGGAACTCGCGACGCCGACGGCGGCAAATGCTGCGGGAGGGAGCGCGTCCTCCGCTCCGGGAGTGATGAGACCGGCGGCGGCAGAAGCGGCGACGGGGGCTGCAATGGCAGTGAACGCAGCTGTCAAACCAGCGGCCGCAACCATCCAAGCAGGACGAGTCGGAGCAGTGGCGGCGGCCGCGAACGTGGCCGGCAGGTTGGGAACGGCTGGATCTGCGGCCAAGGCAGCGGGACGAGCGGGACCCACGGGGCCGGGAAAGCCGGTGCAGGAGGCGGTGGTGGTTTCAGCGGGACGAGCGGGAGCTACAGGACCTGAGAAGCTGGCCCAGGCGGCGGCGGATTCGGCGGGACGAGCGGGAGCCACGAGGCCAGGGAAACCAGCGCAGGCGGGGGCGGCCTTGGCGGACCCGGGGATGACAACCGGGAGGACGGCAGCGGACGCGGCGGGACGTGCGGAGGCTCCGGCGTCGGCGTCAGTGGCGGCGGAGGCAGGGAGGGAGAGGGAGAAGGCGGCTGCTCTGCTAGCAGCGAGGAGAGCCGGCGCGGCCGGAGCGGCAGCTGGAGCCGGGACTGATCCATCCGTAAGACCGGCGGTCCAGCAGGCGTACGAGAAGGAGCTCACTGCGCTCCTGGAGCTCCAGGGAACGATCCCCATCTCCGCTATGGAACTGATGAGGGCGGTGAGGGGCCTGTGCGGAGGTCTGGTGGCCTGCCGTGCCACAGGGCCCCGCTCCTACGAGGTAACTATGTCTCACATTAAAGGCAAAGAAAGATTGCTGGACGGGTTTAAAATTGGCGAGACGGTGGTGCTTGCCAAAGGGTTATGCAATGATGAACTGGTGGTGTCCTTTTTAAGCCTGCCTGCTTATATCCTAGACGAGGAAATAGTCGCTAAATTAGAGAGCTGGGGGGTGGAAGCCGTCTCCCCGATCAGAAGAAGGATGTGGCCGGGGACTAACGTAGCTGATGGCACCAGATTTTTGAAAGTCAAATTTAATGACAAAGTACAGAGCCTGCCGTACTCGGCCCGCTTTGAAACGGCTGTAGGGCCCGAACACTTTCGGGTGATACACGACCGACAGACAAAGGTCTGCAGGATGTGCCTGCAGCCAGGCCACATATTGAGAGAGTGTCCGGAGTTTTATTGTCACAAGTGCGGAGTCCAGGGGCACTACGCGAGGGAGTGTGGGGCTAAGAGGGGGGTAGAAGAGGAGAAATGTTTATTATGCATGAACTTAAAATCCAGGTGCTCCTGTAAAGGAAGCGAGGAGGAGGAGGAGGAAGAGGAGGAGGAGGGAGATGCAGGCTCCTCAGCGGAGCTCCTCTCAGAGGAGGAGGAGAGTGGCAGTGGGGACAGTGAGGAGGAAATGGAACAGGAAGCAGGAAGGGCAGGTGTGGCCGTGAGGGCTGACCTAGCCCGAGCTGGACCCCAAGAGGGGGCGGGAATCTGGCAGCAGGACCCGAGCAGGGGGGCGGGTGTGGCCGTGAGGGCTGACCTAGCCCGGGCTGAGCCCCCGGAACAGGAAGCTGGGCTGGAAGGACTGAGCCAGGTGGAGCTCTTTGGCCCTGACCGGGGCAGTCTGGGGGCGGCCCCCGTCTCGATGGAGATGATGTGCTGCCCTCGGCACAGGTGCCCGTACGGAAGGGGGGCTCAGCCAGTGAGGGTCCACTGCACGGGGGGTGGCAGGGAGGGGTCCCTGACGTCCCCCAGACGCCGCTCGGGGCCAGCTCAGACACTGACATGGACCTGGACATGGTCAAGCAGGTCAGGAAGGGAAGGAAAAACAAAAGGCGAAAAACTAAAGAGCAAAGCGCATGTCCCTCTCTAGATCACCTCCCATGGCCTCCCTCGTGTCTTTAAACGCCCGTGGGCTCCGCACTTGGGCAAAGATCCAGGCAGTTCTGGCAACAACACCCAAAACAGGTATTTTGTGTTTACAGGAGACCTGGTGGGATGCCGAGGTAGCAAGCAAGGTGCAGAGCTTATGGGGGGGCAGCATGGCACACAACAATGGGGGTCCAAAGTCGGGGGGCGTGGCCGTGCTAGTCGGGGAGGCGGCTGGGGCAAGTTGGAGAGAAGTTCACTCGGATGGAGTAGGAAGAGTTTTAATCATAGACGTTGTAACCAAGCACTGGAAAGGAAGGCTGATTAATATCTACGCTCCCAATGAGGAGGGGGAACGAAAGGCTCTTTTCCGGGGCCTAGGAAAATGGGTAACGCCAAGCACAATGATAATTGGGGATTTCAATTGCATACAAACCTTGAATGATGTGGGGGGGAGGGAAAAACTGAAAGGTGATATCAGCAGGCAGGCTTTGCAGGACTTGTGCGAAAAGGGCAACCTCATTGATGTCTGGCGGATTCTGAACCCGTCTTGCAAAAGGTACAGCAGGGTCCAGATGGTGCAGGGCCGCTGTCGCCGCTCCCGCATAGACCTCCTGCTGGCTTCCGGGGGGCTGCTGCGCAGGATCGGGGAAGTCCGTCTAGAGCCGTGTGCCTGGAGTGACCACCTGTTCCTGCGCTGCGGCCTCACGGGGCCGGGGGAGGTGCGGGGTGGGGGCACGTGGTGCCTCAACACTGGGCTCCTGCAGGAACGCGGTTTTCTTAAAAAAATAAAGAACATGTTAATTTACTTTATACACGAATGCAATGACGAGGGGGGGGTGCTGGGAAGGTGGGTGGGGTTCAAGAGCAGGATCAAAAAGGCAGCTATAAATTATAGTAAACACCACAGGTGGTTGCAGGGTATGGAAAAGGCAAAGCTACTTGAGCAATTAAATCAGCTTACCGAGAACATAGACGCGGCCACAGAGGAGGAGCTGGTCACCCTAGGCGCCGTAAGGGCCCAGCTAGTCAGCCTTCAGAGGAGGGAAAGCGCAGCAGCAGCTCTGAGGGCCAAGGTCACGGACCTCGAGCAGGGGGAAAAGTACTCAGCCTACTTTTTGGGGCTAGAAAAGCACAGGCAGGAGAGGCAGCTTATCACGGAGCTCAGAGACCAGCAAGGTAAATCAGTGACAGACAGAGATCAAATTGAGGAGGTGAGTGAAACCTTTTACAGGGAATTGTTCAGCGGGGAGGGTGTGGTTATGGGGGGGGGGGGGGAGCGAGACTTTATTAAAGGGAGTAGCGGGCAGGCTGAGTAGAGACGAGAGCGCCCTACTAGAGGGCCGCATTTCTGCTGACGAGGTCGTCAGGGCCATAAACGGCCTAGCCAGGGGCAAAAGCCCGGGCGAGGACGGCCTCTCGGCAGAACTGTACACCACTTGCATCGATCTAGTGGCCCCACTATTATGCCAACTGTTCAATGAAATGACAGATAGGGGGGAGGTGCCTGAGGGGTTTGCAGATGGAGTAATCACATTACTTTTTAAAAAAAGGAGACAGAAAGGACATAAAAAACTACAGGCCCATCAGCCTACTTAACGTGGACTATAAGATCTTCTCAAAAATCTTAACTAACAGGGTGAAAGAGGTGGCCGGGGATGCCGTGACAAGCCTGCAGGCATACGGCATCCCCGGCAGAGATATAGCGGACCTAATATTGACGGTCCAGGGAGCAGTGAGAGGTATAGAGGGGGATGGGGGATATCTCCTAAGCCTAGACCTGGAGAAGGCCTTTGACAGGATCAGCCATACCTTTATGTTTAACACGCTAAAAGCAATGGGGTTCGGTCCTAGCCTGAGAAGCATGGTGGGCTTATTGTACAGGGGAGCGCGCTCCAAGCTTAAGCTTAATGGGAGACTAACAGGCAGTTTCGCGATCAAGCAGTCGGTGAGGCAGGGCTGCCCCCTGTCACCGCTGCTGTTCGCCTTAGTACTAGAGACCCTGGTGGCTGCCATCAGCACGGACGGCCGGCTGCCAGGGTCGCGAGTGGCGCCGGGGTCGGGGATGGTGACTGTCGTCCCATTTGCGGATGACGTCACCATCTTCGCCTCGGCGCCGCAGGAAATAGATATAATACTGAGTCATGTGGCAAACTTTGAAAAAGCCTCAGGGGCGAAACTAAACGTGGGAAAAACAAGCATTTTAGGGGTAGACAGGGGAGGGACAGACAAATGGGGTTTTAATGTGGTCGATAAACGGTTAAAAATATTAGGCATTGTGGTGGGCATAGGAGGGGACGAAACCACTAAAAGTAACTGGGATGGGGTCATTAGTCGGGTGAGAAACACCATTAATCGGTGGAGGCCTCGCGGCTTGAGTCTGAGAGGAAAGGTAATAGTCTGGAACGCTTTAGTAGCTTCCGCTCTATTGCATGTTTTGGGTACCTGCGAGCTGCCACAGTGGGCACTAAAAGCATTGAATGATGCACTTTCCTCGTTTCTGTGGGGAGGAAAGGGAAATTCGATTGCTCGACAGGTGTTAATCTGTACTAAACGGGAGGGGGGTTTAGGACTAATTGACATCAGTGCAAAAAGAGACGCACTAAGGCTAAAACTGATTAAACGTTTTTTGGATCCGGCTAGGCAGTGCCCCTGGGAGGGGGCGGTGGCGGGCTGGCTGGCTCAGTACGGGGAGGGAGACGTGTACAATTTGTGCACCCTCCCTCCCAGAACGGCCGGCGGCCAGCTGCCGCTCTTCTTTCGGGAGGCACTAGTGGCATGGGGCAAATTGCTGCCCCGCCTCGTGCCCCAGGAAGTGAACAGAAGCAGTGTCAGCCTGCTGCCTTTCCTCCAGACTCCCTTCCTCCAGCACGGAGGGAGGCCGCTGTCCTGCGCACCGTTGCGGGCGGCGGGGGTCGTGAGGATAGGTCAGGTGGTGAACAGGGAGGGATTCTTTCACTACTCCAAAGTCATCGAGGCACTAAAGAGAGGGAGGGTTAAGTATAGGCCGGGGCACATTAGAGCCACGGGTGATAGGTTAGATAGGATTTTGCCAGAGTCCTGGAGGAGAGCTCTCTGTGAGAGGGGGCCGGTGCGGGAGCCCCGGCTGGGATTCCTCCTGTGCCATAACACCTCACAATCCCCCCTGACGGAGGTCTCCACCAAAACCCTCTACCGCATCCTGGTGTCCGGGCTGGGGAGGCGGCCGTCCTCCGAGGCAGCTTGGAGGGGGCTCTTCCCCGGCTCGGAGGTAAAAGAAATATGGTCAAACATAAATGTCCCACATATCCCCCACCTCTGCTTCGACCTGGACTACCGAATCAGGCACAGGAGGGTCTACACCGGGGTCGTCCTGCACCAGGTCCACAGAGAGCTCTTCTCCAGGACCTGTGCTGTGTGTGGGATCATGGACGAGGATTTGTCGCATATGTTTGTACACTGCCCGGAACTGTTGTCTTTTCATTGTTTTCTGTTGAACATTTTGCGCACCCACTGCCACCTCACTCAGAATGCACTCACACCCTGGACCCTGCTCTTCGGACTGAAGCACAAACACGCACTCACAAACACACTGTTGGCACTGGCAAGGCAGGCCACTTGGACAAGAAGAAACATTGCACTACACGAGCACAAGCATACATCCGTCACACGCATTTGGAAAACAATCACACAATCTCATCTCCGGACCCTGCACCACGGCCAGCTTTTGGACTCACTGGTGGCGGGAAATTCCTTTTGCACGATTAACGAGTTGGGTGATTTGTGCTTTAATTTTGAAAGTAAGTGAGGGGATTAATTAAGTGTCGGGGTTGTGGGTAAATGTATGTGTGTTTTGCTTAGTTTGTTCGTTCCCATTATTTGTTTTTATCTCCAGGCCTTGTGTTTTTTCAGTTCTATTCCTTTGCAGTTCCACACATTTTTAGTTTCCTGTCATGTCCAGTTCTGTTTATTTTTGATTGCTTTTCTCATTTGATTGTTTTGTCTTGTGTGTGATTTTAAAGAAACATTAAATGTATAAAGATATATTTTCATAATAAAAGATAAAAAAAAAAACACGCCCGATCTCGTCTGATCTCGGAAGCTAAGCAGGGTAGGGCCTGGTCAGTACTTGGATGGGAGACCGCCTGGGAATACCAGGTGCTGTAAGCTTTTTCATTTATCTCGACGAACAGCAGAAGGCGCTGCCGCTCCCCCACAGCGACATCGGATGAATATACTGAAAAGTTATGTTCTTCAGCACTGTACTTTTCACATGTGAGAAAAGATCAAGTTTCCTGGCGATAAATGCCCCCAGGCTTTAATGGTGGTGACAATCGACATCTATAAAGGGCTTTTCTCCGCATCTTTCTTTGGCTTACGGCCATACCACCCTGAACAACGAATCCATTGAAACCATGGATAGGATTTGATGGAAACGCTACTCCTTTCGTAACTGTAGCTTATTGGGCGGAAGCACATCACGTGACCAGAAGTCGCATTCACTCGCATAACGTTCTTCCACAAAAGAGTGCGATGTTATATTTATTTTTGGTATCGTATAGTCATGTCATGCCAAACTCAGCGTTTTGAATTCGTCAGCATATATTTTTGAAGGTTTTTTCGCTTGTAGAAATGAGTGTTTGTTTGTTTGCACCGTGAGTGAGAGTAACTGTGCCGTGGATCATAGAGTTACCGCGGACCAATTGGGGGCATCGCTTCTCGGCCTTTTGGCTAAGATCAAGTGTAGTATCTGTTCTTATCAGTTTAATATCTGATACGTCCCCTACCCGGGGACCATATATTAAATTGATTTTTGGAATAGGGAGATGGAATAGGGGCTTGCTCCGTCCACTCCGCGCATCGACCTGGTATTGCAGTACCTCCAGGAGCGGTGCACCCCCTCTACTTGTCAAAAATGAAAATAAAGGTGACATAGATAATATTGCTTTAATTGATGTTGTCGACATCTGTGTTTGTATATCAAGTATATTATCAAGAGCTGTGTGGCTGAGAAGAAGAATGGGGACATTTAAAGTCCTTGATGTACAGTACGACAAAATGCTCAAAACGGACTTTTTGAAGTTACTTGAATTTCCAGACGATAGGTGCAGCCCAGGCGTTAATGGTGGTGACGATCGACATCTATAAAGGGCTTTTCTCCGCGTGCTTCTTTAGCTTACGGCCATACCACCCTGAACACGCCCGATCTCGTCTGATCTCGGAAGCTAAGCAGGGTAGGGCCTGGTCAGTACTTGGATGGGAGACCGCCTGGGAATACCAGGTGCTGTAAGCTTTTTCATTTATCTCGACGAACAGCAGAAGGCGCTGCCGCTCCCCCACAGCGACATCGGATGAATATACTGAAAAGTTATGTTCTTCAGCACTGTACTTTTCACATGTGAGAAAAGATCAAGTTTCCTGGCGATAAATGCCCCCAGGCTTTAATGGTGGTGACAATCGACATCTATAAAGGGCTTTTCTCCGCATCTTTCTTTGGCTTACGGCCATACCACCCTGAACAACGAATCCATTGAAACCATGGATAGGATTTGATGGAAACGCTACTCCTTTCGTAACTGTAGCTTATTGGGCGGAAGCACATCACGTGACCAGAAGTCGCATTCACTCGCATAACGTTCTTCCACAAAAGAGTGCGATGTTATATTTATTTTTGGTATCGTATAGTCATGTCATGACAAACTCAGCGTTTTGAATTCGTCAGCATATATTTTTGAAGGTTTTTTCGCTTGTAGAAATGAGTGTTTGTTTGTTTGCACCGTGAGTGAGAGTAACTGTGCCGTGGATCATAGAGTTACCGCGGACCAATTGGGGGCATCGCTTCTCGGCCTTTTGACTAAGATCAAGTGTAGTATCTGTTCTTATCAGTTTAATATCTGATACGTCCCCTACCCGGGGACCATATATTAAATTGATTTTTGGAATAGGGAGATGGAATAGGGGCTTCCTCCGTCCTCTCCGCGCATCGACCTGGTATTGCAGTACCTCCAGGAGCGGTGCACCCCCTCTACTTGTCAAAAATGAAAATAAAGGTGACATAGATAATATTGCTTTAATTGATGTTGTCGACATCTGTGTTTGTATATCAAGTATATTATCAAGAGCTGTGTGGCTGAGAAGAAGAATGGGGACATTTAAAGTCCTTGATGTACAGTTACTCAAATTTCCAGACGATAGGTGCAGCCCAGGCGTTAATGGTGGTGACGATCGACATCTATAAAGGGCTTTTCTCCGCGTGCTTCTTTCGCTTACGGCCATACCACCCTGAACCCCTAGGAGCGCAGTTGGTGTGTGTGAGTTGGCGAGTCGGTGTGAGAGCAGAGAGTGCAGCAGCAGAGTGAGAGTGAGTAAGTGTGCAGAGAGCAATTGTTTGTCTGTCCGAATTGTTTGTTCGTCGTGTGAGTGCGTGTGTGCGGTGTGTTTCTTCATCCCTTCTTTTTCTTCCCTTCTGTCTTTTCCTCACTTTATATGCACTTTAGGTTATTTCGGGTCTTTGGTTTATAAATAGTTTGGATAAATACCCCCCGGCAGTGACTAGCACTGATCGGGGGTGGGTTTCACGTTAGTTCTTGTTTGAAAAAAAAAAAAAATGACGGATACAATGGTTATGACTAGGAATAAGGCTAAAACGACGACGAGTAAAAGCAATATGGACCCGGAATTGGCTGCACCTGCTCTCTCCTCTGGGCGTCCTGCAAAGGGCGTGCAGAGGGGAGAGGAGGCACAAAGTGTGTATGAGGTGAGAATGAGCAAGAATGGTGGAAATGTGAATGAAGTGGAGTCAATGAGTGAGTCTGAGTGTGTGGATGCGGGTGAATGGAAGACTGCGGGGGGGGGAAACCGGGTGGTGGCCCCAAAGCAGCGGGCCACGAGGAGCGGGCCGACTTCCGGGTTGGCAGCCGGCTCCGCCGGAGCAGCTGGAGCGGTGCCACCGAGGGTGGCAGCCACGCGGGCTGGAGACGCCAGGCCAGCGGAGCAAGCGGCCGCACGAGTCAGCATGGCGGAGCCAGGAACGGCAAGGGCCGCAGCATCAGCGGCAGCAGACGCGGCAGGAGGGAGCGTGTCTCTCGCTCCGGGAGCAGCAAAAACGGTGGCGGTGGCGGCGGAGGCTCCGGCGATGGCGAGTGTGACAGCCAAGCCGGCAGGTGCTCTCAACCAGGCGAGAAGAACCGGAGCAGCGGCGGCAGCCAGGGGAGCGGCCGGGCTGGCGAACAACACAGCGGGACGAGCGGGACCCCCAGGGCCGGGAAAGCCGGCGCAGGAAGCGGCGGCGGTGTCGGCGGGACGAGCGGGAGCCACGGGGCCGGAGAAGCCAGCACAGGCGGCGGCGGCTTCGGCGGGACCGGGAACAGCGACCGGGAGGACGGCAGCGGACACAGCAGGACGAGCGGAGGCTACGGCGGGGACACCGGCGGTGGTGGGGAGAGCGGCTGCTCTGCTGGCAGCGAGAGAAGCCGGCGCGGCTGGGGCCGGAGCAGCTCCGGGAGCGGGGACCGGCCCACCTGCGGGTCCAGGGACCCAGCAGGCCTACCACAAGGAGCTCACCGCGCTCCTGGAACTCCAGGGAACGATCCCCGTCTCGGCCATGGAGCTCATGAGGGCGGTGAGGGGCTTGTGCGGGGGCCTGGTGGCTTGCCGTGCCACGGGGCCCCGCGCATACGAGGTCACTATGACACATGTAAAAGGAAAAGAGAGGCTCCTAGATGGGTTTAAAATTGTTGAGACTGTAGTTGTAGCAAAAGGTTTGTGTAACAATGAGTTGGTGGTATCATTTCTAAATCTGCCTGCGTACATCTCAGACGAGGAAATCGTAGCAAAATTAGAGAGCTGGGGGGTGGAAGCCGTCTCCCCGATCAAAAGGAGAATGTGGCCGGGGACCAATGTGGCGGATGGCACCAGGTTCCTCAAAGTTAAATTCAATGACAAAATCCAGAGTCTGCCGTACTCGGCCCGCTTCGAAACAGCTCTTGGGCCGGAACACTTCAGGGTGATCCATGACCGTCAGGCAAAGGTCTGCAGGATGTGCCTGCAGCCAGGCCACATCCTGAGGGAGTGCCCGGATTTCTTCTGCCACAAGTGCGGAGTCCAGGGGCACTACGCGAGGGAATGTGGGGCCAAGAGGGGGGTGGAGGAGGAAAAGTGCTCAATTTGTTTAAATGTAAGGGCTAGGTGCTCCTGCAAAGGGAGCGAGGAGGAGGAAGAAGAAGAGGGGGAGGAGGGAGACGCAGGCTCCTCAGCAGAGCCCCTCTCTGAGGAGGAGGAGAGAGGCAGTGGGGATAGTGAAGAGGAGATGGAGCAGGAAGTGGAAAGGGTGGGTGTGGCCGTGAGGGCTGACCTAGCCCGAGCTGGACCCCCAAACCAGGCGGGGAAGGGTCAGCAGAACCCGAGCAGGGGGGCGGGTGTGGCCGTGACGGCTGACCTAGCCCGGGCTGGGCCCCCGGAACGGGGAGCGGCGCTGGAAGGGCTGGGCCGGGCGGAGCTTTACGGCTCCGGCTGGGACAGTCTGGCGGAGGCCGATGAGGGCAGTCTGGCTGGGGGTGGTCACCACCTTGAGGAAGGTGGTGGGTTACCCTTGGCCCAGGCGCCCAGGAAAAAAGGGGGCTCAGCCGGTGAGGGTTCACTGCTCGGGGGATGGGAGAGAGGGATCTCTGTCGTCCCCCAGACGCCGCTAGGGGCCAGCTCCGACACTGACATGGACCTGGACCTGGTCAAACAGGTCAGGTCAGGCAGGAAAAATAAAAAGCGTAAAACAAAAGATGAAAGCACAACTCCTTCCTTAAATAGTCTCGGATGGCCTCCCTCAACTCGCTAAACGCCCGTGGGCTCCGCACCGAGGCAAAGATCAGGGCAGTCCTAGGAACTGCATCTAAGAAGGGTCTACTGTGTCTGCAGGAGACCTGGTGGGACGCCAAGGTAGTGGAAAAGGTGCGGGGTCTATGGGGAGGCAGCATGGCACACAACGAGGGGGGGGGCAAGATCGGGGGGGGTTGCCGTGTTGGTCGGGGAGGCGGCTGGGGCAACTTGGAGGGAGGTGTATGCGGATGACGCAGGCAGAATTCTGGTACTTGACATCACAACTCATTGTTGGACAGGCAGACTGGTGAACATATACGCTCCTAATGAGGAGAGCGAACGCAAGGTTTTCTTTCAGGGCCTGGCAAAATGGATAACACCACACACACTAGTTATAGGGGATTTTAATTACATACAGACACCAAACGACGTAGGAGGGAGGGAGAAACTAAAAGGGGACATTAGCAGGCGGGCGTTACAAGAGCTATGCATCAGCGGGAACCTGGTCGACGTGTGGCGGATTCTAAACCCGACACACAAGGGGTACAGCAGGATCCAGCAGGTGCGAGACCGCTGCTGCCGTTCCCGCATAGATCTCCTCCTGGCCTCCGGGGGGCTGTTGCGCGGGATCAGGGAGGTCCGCTTAGAGCCGTGCGCTTGGAGCGACCACCTGTTCCTGCGCTGCGACCTCGCGGGGCCGGAGGCGGTGAGGGGTGGGGGTATGTGGTGCCTCAACACCGGACTACTGCAGGAGCGTGTTTTCATGAATAAAATAAATGCAGTACTAAGGTACTGCATTCACGAGTGCGATGACGATGAGGGGGTGTTAGGGAGGTGGGTGGGGTTCAAGGGGAGGGTCAAAAGAGCAGCCATTAACCATAGCAAGCACAGCAGGTGGAAGCAAAGCAGGGTAAAGGGGGAGCTAATATACCAACTTAAGCAGCTAATGGGTAAAATAGACTCGGCGACAGGGGAGGAGCTGGCCAGCCTAAGTGCCATAAAGGCCCAGCTGGTCAGCCTCCAAAGTGAAGAGAGCAGAGCGGCAGCCATGAGGGCTAAGGTCACAGACCTGGAGCAGGGGGAGAAGTATTCGGCTTACTTTCTAGGCCTAGAAAAATATAAACAGGAGAAGCAGCTCATCACGGAACTCGCAGACAAGCAGGGTAAGACAACAACAGACGAGGACCAGATAGAGGAAATAGCAACAGCCTTTTACAGAGAACTGTTTAGCGGGGATTGCGAAAACGTGGGGGAGAGGGAGAGGGATTTACTGTTGGCGCAGGTAGAGGGGAGGCTTGGGAAGGAGGAGAGCGCCCTGCTAGAGGGCCGCATCTCCCCCGAGGAGGTTGTCAGGGCCATAAACGGCCTAGCCAGGGGCAAAAGCCCGGGGGAGGACGGCCTCTCGGCGGAGGTGTACATAGCCTGCATTGATTTTATGGGCCCATTATTGTGCCAACTTGTTAATGAGATGGTGGATAGGGGGGCGGTACCTGAGGGGTTCGCGAACGGGGTCATCACTCTGCTTTTTAAAAAAGGAGACAGGACCAACATCAAAAATTACAGGCCAATTAGCTTATTGAACACGGACTACAAAATCTTCTCAAAAATACTCACCAATAGAATCAAAGAGGTAGCCGGGGATGCCGTGACAAGCCTGCAGGCCTACGGCGTCCCCGGCAGGGACATAACGGACTTGATTTTAGTAACACAGGGTGCAGTGAGGGGCCTGGAGGACGAGGGGGGCTTCCTTTTAAACTTGGACTTGGAAAAGGCTTTCGACAGGGTCGACCACGCCTTCATGCACAGAGTGCTAGAAACGATGGGGTTCGGGCTGGGTCTGCGGAAGATGATAAGGCTCTTGTACCACGGGGCGAGCTCGAGGCTCAAAATAAATGGAAGACTAACCAAGGATTTTGAGATACGGCAGTCCGTAAGGCAGGGCTGTCCCTTGTCACCTTTGCTTTTCGCGATTGTGCTGGAGACACTGGTGGCCGCCATCAGGGCGGATGGCCGGTTGCCAGGGGTGCGAGTGGCTCCGGGGCCGGAGAGGGTGACTGTAGTCCCTTTCGCGGACGACGTCACCCTCTTCGCCTCGGAGCCGAAGGAGATTGACGCCATTCTAGAGCACGTGAGGGCCTTCGAAAGGGCCTCAGGGGCAAAACTGAGTAAGCAGAAGACCAGCATTTTAGGGGTGAACAGGGAGGAGACGGACAAGTGGGGATTCAATGTGGTTAAAAAGCAGTTAAAAGTGTTAGGCATAGTGGTGGGCATAGGAGAGGGTGAAAGCACTAAAAGTAACTGGGACGGGGTAATTAGTCGGGTGAGGCACACGATTAATCGGTGGAGGCCTCGTGGCTTGAGTCTGAGAGGCAAGGTAGTAGTCTGGAACGCTTTAGTAGCTTCCGCCCTATTACACGTTTTGGGAACCTGTGAGCTGCCACAGTGGGCACTAAAAGCATTGAACGATGCACTCTCCTCCTTCCTGTGGGGGGGAAAGGGAAATTCGATTGCTCGACAGGTGTTAATCTGTAACAAACGGGAGGGGGGTTTAGGACTGATTGACATCGGTGCAAAAAGAGACGCACTAAGGCAAAAACTCATTAAACGTTTTTTGGATCCGGCCAGGCAGTGCCCCTGGAGGGGGGCGGTGGCGGGCTGTCTGGCTCAGTACGGTGAGGGAGACGTGTACAACTTGTGCACTCTCCCTCCCAGAACGGCCTACGGTCGGCTGCCGCCGTTCTTCCAGGAGGCACTAGAGGCGTGGGGCAAATTGCTGCCCCGCCTGGAGCCTCAGGAGGTGAACAGAAGCAGTGTCAGCCTGCTGCCTTTTCTCCGGACTCCCTTCCTCCAGCACGGAGGGAGGCCGCTGTCCTGCGCTCCATTGCAGGTGGCGGGGGTCACGAGGATAGGAAAAGTGGTGAACGGGGAGGGTTATTTTTATTTCTCAAATGTAATCGAGACACTGAAGAGAGGGAGGGTAAACCATAGGCCGGGGCACATTAGGTCCACGGGTGACAGGTTAGACAGGGCTTTGCCGGAGTCCTGGAGAAGAGCTCTCTGCGACAAGGGGCCGGTGCGGGAGCCCCGGTTGGGATTCCTCCTGTGCCACAACACCTCTAAATCCCCCCTGACGGAAGCATCCACCAAGGCCCTGTACAGCATCCTCGTGTCAGGGCTGGGGAGGCGGCCCGCCTCCGAGGCGGCTTGGGGGGGGCTCTTCCCCGGCTCGAACGCGAGCAAAATCTGGCACAACATTAACATCCCACACATCCCCCACCTCTGTTTCGACCTGGACTTCAGGATTAGGCACAGGAGGGTCTACACTGGGGTCGTCCTGCACCAGGTCCACAGGGAGCTCTTCTCCAGGACCTGTGCCGTATGCGGGAAACATGACGAAGACATTACCCATCTGTTCGCAAGCTGCCCGGAACTCTCTTCTTTTCAGGAACACCTGCTGGACACTCTGCACAAACACTGCCGACACACTCAGACCACACTCACACCCTGGACACTGCTCTTTGGACTTCCACACAAGCACGCACTCACAAACACGTTACTGTCACTGGCGAGGCAAGCCACATGGACCCGAAGGAACATTTCATTGCACGATCACAAACACACAGCAGTCACGCACATCTGGAAAAACATTACACGATCACACTTCAGAGCACTACATCACGCCGACAAACTGGACTCACTGGTGGTGGGAAGTTCGTTCTGTGGTGTAAATGAGTTGGGTGATTTGTGTTTTTGTTTTGATGATTGGTAAGTGTCTGGGTTATGTGGGTGTGTTATAAGGGGTTGTGTTTTGACAGTTTATATTTTGTTTTCCTTTTTAGTCTGTTTTTTCATCCCCCCCCCCCTCTTTTGTTTTCTCCCTGATTTCTGTGCGTGTTAGTTTTTTTTTTTTCAGTTCTTTTCACTGTTCGTTTCGTTTTTTCAGTTGCATTCATGTCTGTCCAAGTTATTTTCTGTCTGTTTTGTCCTTTGTTATTTGTAAATTTGTAAATAATATGTAAATTGTTAAAATTGTTAAAAGTATATTTTCATAATAAAAGATAAAAAAAAAAAAACACGCCTGATCTCGTCTGATCTCGGAAGCTAAGCAGGGTAGGGCCTGGTCAGTACTTGGATGGGAGACCGCCTGGGGCGGGCTCATGACCCCCCCAAGTCCCTATCCCTCAACCCTGGGATCGATTAAAAATGATCGAAACGGATGGCGCCATCTGGTGGTGATTGTCCTGAAATGTTATTTACAGAAATGGTCATGTACAAGGCCTAGTTTATTGAAATCCACTGCTGAATGTTGTTTGTATTATTTGCATAGTTTGAGTTGATGTAGATTGATGAGATTTACATATTAAGTTAGAAAAGTGTACAATTATTACATTTTTGTCCTGAACTATAAAGGGGAAACTGATCATACAAACAACAACATTTCTAAATGCTTGCACCTCCTGTTATGATGTGTGACATGAGATCTGCCCCATCCAGCACAGTGGGGGTGTATTCACAACTCTGGTAGCAGGGGAGAAGACACAAGGACTTCTTATTGCTTTGGTGTGTTTTTTCTAATCCACTATCCCACCCCTTGTGAAACCCAAGCACACAGAGACTCCAAATATGTTTACAACTTTTATTTTTCACCCAGAATGTGTTTCATTTAAAAGGCAATGCATATAAAACACAAGTTAACAAGATCTGTTTAGTTTAAAGCTTGCTCACCACGACAAGGTACAGATCTACGAGCGAGAACACGAGACAACACGAGAGACAAACAGACAAACACACACAAACAAGCCTCTTTCTCTCTCCTACAGATGGTACAGGAACAGTGGCATCACAGAGGTAAGTTATTCACACACACACACACACAACTCTGCATCCACGACACTCTTAAAGTGTTCAAAGTTGTCATACACCACATTGTCGAAGCCAGAGGTGGTGGACTTCCTAGTGGATGGACAGTAGGTAAATATTTTCTGCATGCTTCCAGCCACTTTGTCCTTGGAAGGGGTGTACCTCTTCCGCTGCAGGAGGGACAAAGCTCTGGCTGCAGGATGGCCCACGAAAGAGGACGGAGGGGGCCTGTGGCTGTGCGGGGAGGACCAGCAGTATGGGTGCTGTCTTCACAGGGGGTGGACGCAGCAGGAGGCCTCGGCTGGAGGTGGGTAGGCTCAGGAGGCCTCGGCAGAATGGGGGTGAGCACAGCAGGCTTCCGCCGGGTGGAGGACGACAACGCAGTGGGCTGAACGGTCCGGTTCGCGGGAGTCACAGGCTCTGGCTCATCAACAAATAATCTGGAAACATAAAATACACATGTGATCAGTATTGATATGACGTGTGTGCTCTTTGCTTTCCACAGCCAACAGGTGAAACAAAGTGCTCATGACAACTTACCTCCGCTTCTCACCATGTCTCTTTCCAGCCTCGTGATGGATGTGCTGGCAGGCGACTGTCCTCGGTCACCTGTGCCACCTGAGCATACCTCATCCAGCCAAACTTTGTCTTCTGGGCTGCTCTGGTCTCAGGAGAGTCCGCCCCAAGACACCGACCGAACAAGGTGTAGCCCCACGCAATAAAGCTATATATATTTTATATATATATATAATTATTATTATTTCAACGACCCTTGGGTGAATATAGTCATGCCATATACCGTTGGAAAGCTTAGATTGCCAGGATTAAAACGAGACCACCGAGTAATATGGTTGCTCACAGACAAAACGGCGTTAGGTTGACTAAAGTCCTCTCCTCTCCTCTCCTATTGTTGATCGTTACACAGCACACATTAATCAGCTTATTATTTCAACGATATATATATATATATATATATATATATATATATATATAGTCATATGGAGCTAGAACAGTCTCATAATTCACAAATGCACACAGAAATTCACAAATGCACACAGAAATTCACAAATGCACAAAAAAGATTTACAAATGTATTTGGGGATTTGTATATACATGTGACTCAAAACACAAATACATTTTCAATGCACACACAAATATGTTTCATTTCATATGTAAGTAAAAAATATTCACATATAAAAAACAAGATTCATAAACATATTTCCAATGCACACACAAATCTAAAAAAAAATCACAAATACATGAATGTTAAAGTATTTGCAATCTTCATCAAATACGCATTTGGGGCTTGTTACATTCATATATGAACTGTTGGACCTGTATTTACAAAGTGCTTTTAATTTGTAAACCTCCCTGCATTTGTGTGTGAAACTTTTGAGACTCCCCTGACGTGACTCCGATCCACAAATGCGTTTTTTCTAAGAGGAGGTTGTCTGTAGCCAATCAGATGTGTCCCTCCTTTACAGCCAATCACGTGAGTGTCTCCCCCAAAAGTCTAAAACACAACTCCGCCCGCACCGGTTCATCTTCCCCAGAATGAGGGAATAAATTACTTCCATAAAATGCTTCTTTATAAAAGAAAAATAGATATTTATATAACTGTACACCTAATCTATACAGCATAAAGACAGGGAGCACAGGAAGAAGGGAAATTATCTCCAGAAATAAGGTCGATTCTGGCTCTAGCACCCATATCCCTCCAACGCAACAAATGAAAAGCACTTTGTAAATACAGGTCCAACAGTTCATATATGAATGTAACAAGCCCCAAATGCGTATTTGATGAAGATTGCAAATACTTTAACATTCATGTATTTGTGATTTTTTTTAGATTTGTGTGTGCATTGGAAATATGTTTATGAATCTTGTTTTTTATATGTGAATATTTTTTACTTACATATGAAATGAAACATATTTGTGTGTGCATTGAAAATGTATTTGTGTTTTGCGTCACATGTATATACAAATCCCCAAATACATTTGTAAATCTTTTTTGTGCATTTGTGAATTTCTGTGTGCATTTGTGAATTTCTGTGTGCATTTGTGAATTATGAGACTGTTCTAGCTCCATAGGCGGGCGACTTCTTCAAGACCGTCTAACACTGCTAGCTCCATTTCCACATCCATATCGGCGTTGAGCTGAGACCAAGTCATCCATCAATCTATCCAGACGAAACTGAACATAGTCGTTGGTTGCATGGTTCTCTAAATCGTTCGCTAATGATCGTAATTCAATCGCAATCGCTCGTACAAAAAATGCCATTACTAAACCAGAGCTACATAAATAACAAATGTCAACAACTGCAGCTAACGGTTAGCTGAGCGGGCGGGCTAGTAGCCAGCAACATTCCTGTACAGGAATCAGCTCCGCTAGTAAGGCAGAAGTAGTAGGCCCGAATCGAGCAAGCTCCTGTAACCAATCATGCTGTTGACTGAGGTTAGGACCTCCTACTTCATTAACATATGGACACAGAAATACAGAAATAAATAAATGTAGGTGAACAGAAATGTAGAAATAAATATAAAGCATTTATTTATTTATTTATTTATTCTGTTATTCATTCTTTTATTTATTTATGCATTCATTCATTTATTTATTCATTTCAGCATTTATTTATTTATTCCTATATTTATTTATACATTTATTTATTCATTTATGCATTTATTTATTTATTCCTGTATTTATTTATACATTTATTTATTTATACTTAAGTCATGTTTAGTCCTGGGGCTGCACGGTGGTGTAGTGGGTAGCACTCTCGCCTCACAGCAAGAGGGTCCTGGGTTCGATTCCCGGGTCGGCCCGGGTTCCTTCTGTGTGGAGTTTGCATGTTCTCCCCGTGTAAGCGTGGGTTCTCTCCGGGTTCTCCGGCTTCCTCCCACAGTCCAAAGACATGCAGGATGGGGATAGGTTCATTGGTGACTCTAAATTGCCCGTAGGTGTGAATGTGAGCGTGAATGGTTGTTTGTCTCTACATGTCTCCCTGTGATAGACTGGCGTCCTGTCCAGGGTGTACCCTGCCTTCGCCCAATGACAGCTGGGATCGGCTCCAGCCCCCCCGTGACCCTAAAATACAGGATAAGCGGTAGAAAATGGATGGATGGATGTTTAGTCCTCCATAAATTCTTGCACGGCTATGTTCTGAATTTCCTTGACTACCTTGAACATTTTCAGAATTTTCTGCAGTGGAGCCAATGGTCCTGTGCTGCTTCTGCTTCATGGAGGAGGACACTCTGCACTCTCCTGGGCGGTGTTCACTGTGAGCATAATACCTCATAACGAATTAGAAACTCAGTGCATGTTCATAATAGAATATTTATGGAGCTGTTCTTTAATTTCAGCGTCTTTGCTATACGCTATTTGATTGATTAAATGGTTTCCATATGTGTCTTTGCAGGCAGTCATATGCAGCAGGATCAACTGCAGGGTGGTGGCTATGGACCTTCGAGCTCATGGTAAATAAAGGTTCTAGTGACAGCACACTACACCACCGCGCGGTGGCCGAGTGGTTAGAGCAGGTGCTTAACTAGAAGTGCGCAATGCCCATGCGCAGGAGACTCTGGCCCGGTCTCCACCGGTTCGAATCCAGCTCGGATCAGACCAATGACGCAATCTGCATTGCTGCGTCATTGTAGGAGAAGCATTTTCCAGACAAGTGTCCCCGATGTAGCCTTTCTCGTCTTGGCTGCTCGCTTTAGTCCACTAAGTCATTTTGCTTCGTATTAGTGGCATTTTGGAGTGGGGATGAAACCCTCCAACGTGTGAGGGGCTCAGCAGCCTCTCAGGAAGGAAATGAAACAAAAGAGAGCATTAGTAGGTGAGTAGTGGTTTACCAGAGGTAGGCCTATGTGCTACAGGCAAACAATCTTGTTGGCCGTCAAAGTTAGCTTCGAAATTATTATTAACAAGCTATTACTTTTGGAGAGTACAAATGAACGCAGGCAAGTTACAAGGTTTTAAGTTTCAAGCGCAAACTCACATAAAAACATCACCATTCCACATTTCAAAGTAATTCACAGTCACCTCCTATGAAGAACCAAATTGAAGGAGTTCTAACAATGAGCACAATCTTCAGTGGGCAAATCATTTACATTAAGAGCATTTTCAAATCATAAGAAATGTTGTAAACACTGGTGTGTTGTAGTTGATTTCATATCCAGTAGACGGCAGTGAAGCAGGATGCTAAGCTACTGAAGACAATCGTAGAAGAAGAAGAAACAGTTGCATTTAAAGGGATAGTTCGGAATTTTGGACATAAGACCTATTTTCCAAATGAGCCGGTGTGTTTGAGACGTCTGGATACGTTTTCAAAAAATGTCATTCAGTTCTTCTAGTTGCCGAGTTCGCTTATGCTATGGCCACCGCTGGACTGGGCATAGGGCATGGCGGGCATATGCCCGGTGGCCTGAAGCCTTTTATTTATTTTTCCGTCACTTGACAACCCGATGACAGAAGCAGCGCCGCCGCTCCCACCACGCGCATCACGCGCTGTGCCTGCGTATCATAATAATAACAATGCCGATATGATAAAAAACAGGAGAGAGAGAGGGAGATGTTTTGGTCCGAGAGGCTGAGTTTCTGTTACGCGTGCCATCCGCCTTTGATCTGACGTCAGATGTGACGGGACAATCTATATAGATATAAATTCACGTGTTGATTCAATTAGTTGCATTAAATAGTGTTTGTTGTGATTGTTTATTGCATTTAAATGTGCCTGGAACTGTGGAAACCTGCCTGTGAGATCTCGGTGATGTGTGCGCACTGCGCGCCGTCAGCCAAACTTCCACTCCGCCAGCTGTGATTCGCCTTGAATGAATGGACTCTATTTACGCCTTGCGCCTTGCACCGAGAGTAGACTAGAGGTACGTGTCCACAGGAGCGATTTTAAACGCGAGTGGACGCGCCGCTTCCCAGTATTGCACGCTTGGTGGGCTGCCACGAGAGGATGATTGACAGGCGCTCTCCTTTAAAAAACAAATTTTTGCGAGTGTTCGCGAGCGTTCCCGAGGCGGCGAGTCGAGCCCGGCGCCTCTGATTAGCATAAAGTAGATTCGACCTCAACTTTAGGCAAATAAGGAGCGGCCAACTCGCGCGCCGTCTCTCGACATTCGCTGCAACGCTACCAGAATGCATTGCATGGCTTTTCACATAGACAATGAATAGGACGCGGGGAAACACCGCTGCCTGTGGACACGCACCTTGGGCCCTAGTTTCGTGGCGCAGCGCAGGGCGGCGCAGGGTGTGTGTGTGTGTGTGTGTGTGTGTGTGTGTGTGTGTGTGTGTGTGTGTGTGTGTGTGTGTGTGTTCTGGTCCATTTGAAAGCTCTCATTGGTTTGCATGCTGCATGTAAGTTACCCATTCCTTTTCGTTTTAATGTTTGTTTTATTGATATTCATATTCTTAATATACAGTATAATTGTGTATTTATTTACTTTATTTTTTCTATTTATTTTGTACAGTTAAGTGATTTGTTAAGTTAAGCAATTTATTTTATTTTGTACAGTTAAGTAATTATTGACTCATTGTAAATATAAGTGTTTAACTTCAATTGTTATGTGTGTCATCACTTTTTATTTTATATTCAAAATTAAATGGATGAAAATCCTATTCTTTCCAAGTCCTGGCATAATTTCACACACCTAACATTTTATTTTGTATTGACAGTTGATTAGCAACACAAATTGGTAATAAGAGAAATCCTTGCTGTTACTTGTAGCTTGTAGTGAGATAAACATCTTGTGGCCTTTTTGTGTATTGCAATTTTAGGTCAGCCTTTGCATCCAGTCATTGGTACAGTCATCCAGTCATTTCTTGCTTTAATAATGCATTGTATCACACAAGTAATGATATATTATTCATAGTTTAGCCTACAGTATTACATTTATTATAATTATATTAACTAAAATGAATTAATTAATATTTTTTAATATAATTCCTTTACTTAAATTTAAGTAACAAGGTTGAAAGAAATGACATGTCTAAAAAGTAATGTGACCTACGGTCAATAGATCATACTTTTGATAAGCCTAACAGTATTTTGGGAGAACTTTTCATAATGCTTCTCATAGTGTTAAAATGTTTGTGTCTCCTAGTGCACATTGATCGTTTAAGGCAGTGATTCCCAACAAGGGGTATATGGTACATATACCACCTGAGGTGCGCAAGCAAACTGCAGGGGGTATGTGGATAAATTAACGAATGTGTGCAGCATAGTCATTGCATGAGTGAAGGGGTACTCATGGTGTGACAAAAAGGCTTAAGGGGTACGCATGTCAAAAGCAGTTGGGGAAAAAACCCACGCTGTCACACAGCGCGCTTACATTTTTCCCCGTCAATACCTGGTGGTGGCCTGCTCTTGGTTAAAAATGCCCGGCCTGAAAAATTTCCCCAGTCCAGCCCTGGCTATGGCTAACGCAAGTCAACGGTTCTTAGCTAGACAAGCATTAAAAACAGTCTTGCCCACTCCACAGTGCACCCGAGGCAAATCAATTAAAACGCTAGACTGTCGATGTACATATCTGTGTTGATAGAATAATATTTGAAATAAAACTAACCTCGCATCGCATGAATCATCCATTTTTGAGGAACTAGTTTCTCAGCAGCAGCGGAACTTTACTTTGCTCCGTCGGACTCAAAACTCTAAGACGCGCCGCCCGAAATACTGCCCGTAAATAGGCAATCGAACCGGGCCAAACTGTCGGCACTTATACCCCCAAGGCTGTCTGAAAAGCCCTCGGAGCTCACTCAAACACCGGGCAGCCCACGGCCACGTAAAGCCACAATTACGCACCGCAAACCCAGACCACTGCTCCGTCCGGAGAACCGTAAACCCTCGGACGCGTTGCGGGGATTCCCTCCGGTAAATAGACACATGAACACCGCCGAATAGTCGAGCCTCGTGCCCTCAGAGCTGGGTGAAAAGCCCTTGGATCGCAGACCAACACCGGGCAGCGGGCGGCTCCGCGAATCCACACATGCGGACTCTCGGTCGGACTCAAAACTCTAAGACGCGTCGCCCGAAATACTGGCCGTAAATAGCCAATCAACCGGGACGAAATGTCGGGACTCACGCCCTCAGACCTGGGTGAAAAGCGCTTGGACCTCACACAAACACCGGACAATTACGCACCGCGAACCCAGACCTCTGCTCCGTCCGTAGACCCGTAAACCCTCGAACGCGTTACTGCGGTCAAGCCAGCCGACACTTAAATCTCCGTTGTCAAGCCAGCCGACACTAAAATGGAAGTGCCCCCATATACTCACATTGACGGTAGACGCATGCAGATTGCCCAGATCGGGAGCGAGCGTCGAACTTTACAAAGTTAGCGGAAGGAACCAACAGCGACAACTTCCGGTTTCAAAATAAAATGTAAACAAATCGTATATTAAAAGAAGCAAATAACAACTTCCGGTTTCAAAATGAAGCCAAACAAACGGTATAAGAAGCAAATATATTTTTATATATGAATTTGAGTTTTTATTCACATTAACCACAAACATATTGTCTATGTCTCTTCACAGGAAATTGGCACTTCATTGTGAGGAAATTCTTCATTATGTGTGTTGCTGAAAAGATAATTTAACATTTTTTTCAGAAAATGCCTGATTGATTTGTGTTGAGGACATCTCTGACTACATACATACTGGAAATCAAGCATTCTTACTGTACCAATGTGGAGAAATTCAAGTATAAAAGTCCCATATTTATACCTGGAGAATTGCATATTTGCCCATATTTGAGCTTCTGTAAAAACACTTTGCTCAATAATTCCTGGCTATGGGTGGTATATTTGACTTCTACACATAGAGGACTACAACTATACTTTAAATCAAGCCTTTTTACTGTAGCAATGTGGAGAAATTCGACAACAAAGTCCCATATTTATACCTGGAGATTGCATTTCTGCCCATATTTGAGCTACTGTAAAAACACTTTGCTCAATAATTCCTGGCTATGGGTGGTATATTTGACTTCTACACATAATTGACTACAAGTATGTTTAATATGAAGCATTTTTACTGTACCAATGTGGAGAAATTCAAGTATAAATGTCCCATATTTATACCTGAGATAGCATCTTTGACCATATTTGAGCTACTGTAAAAACATTTTGCCCAATAATTCCAGGCTATGGGTGGTAAATTTGACTTCTACACATAATTGACTACAAGTATGTTTAATATTAAGCATTTTTACTGTACCAATGTGGAGAAATTCAAGTATAAAATTCCCATATTTATACATGCAGATAGCATATTTGACCACATTTGAGCTACTGTAAAAAGACTTTGCTCAATAATTCCAGAATGACACTGATTGATTTGAGTTGAGGACATCTCTGACTACATACATACCAAAAATCAAGCATTTTTACTGTACCAATTAAGAGAAATTACAAAGTAAAAGTCCTACATTAAACAAATACGTAGATAACTCCAGAATTACACTCAAGATAATAAAACAAAGGGAATCATGGAGAAAAGCCAGTGGGACCTGAAGAAGATCCGTTTTCAACGGCGAAGACTGACCAGATTGGACGATTTTGTCCACACTTACAGAGTCACCCTGAATGCGCTTTTAAGAGAACACGATGACTCTACCAAAAGGAAGAAGAAGGTAAAAAAGTTTAAATGCTTTGATGGTACACGTGGAACTCCTTGGATTGTTGAGTATTTTTCTAAAATGCTACAATGTCATTAAAAGGTTACTCAGTCACTTAAACTAGCATAGTTAGTACAGTCTGTCAATCCATCTGATCAGAAATATTTTACTTATAACTTAAATATGATTATGTAACTGCCATAAATATCCAGTATTTTTTTCAGTGTGTCAACATCCATCCAATTAAAATGTATGTATGGTTGTATAACCCCCACCCTCTTGGCTTAACTGTAGACGCATCGGGTGGATGTAGAGTGCTGGAAACAGAGAAAGCAGAAGAGGCGAGGAGTTTATGTGTCAGCGATATCCAAACCTTTTGTTTTCAAACGGCACAAGAAAAAGGTAAACATTTTTAGGAATATCATTATCATACCATATGTGTATATCGCTTAAAATGTAATGGATCAAATCTTTGGGTCATATAGAACATTTGTGTTTTTCTCAGAGTCCACAGAAGAAAACTCCACCAAGTGCTCCATCTCAGGACAATGCTCCATCACAGGTAATCCATTGTGGCATGATTACACAATGACAGGAACCTAAACAAACATTAACGTAAAACTCCTGTAAATCAACAGCTTATTGTTGCATTTTCTTGTGTGATTTTGTGAATTGCCATGAAAGTAAATTATCAATACAATTTTAAATGTCCTTGGTATAACAGCATAATTTAAAAGCATAACATTAATATTACAATTTTTATATCCAGAACCCAACAGACAAGGTCACAGCACAAAACCAATCAACATCTGACATGACAGACCATCATGAGGAGGATACACAGGAAAGTATTATTCAAAGTACACTGGATGGTCCATCACTCCATCAAGTGTTATCAATACATTCAATGCAAGAAATGCATCTGTCTGGTTAATTCTTCATTGGGTTCAAGTATTTGTTTCTCAGAATGACAAATAATTAAAATGCAAAGAATGTCAGTACAAAAGAAGTGTACTGTAAAAGATAGGATGCTATAAATGGAACCTAAAGTACAGTAAGAATTATGGTAAAGAAAAAGATTAATGAAATATTGATAGAACTTTAACTGAAAGGAAATGGAGAGAAATAAGTACAAGGACACCAAGAGTAAATTAGGAAGAAATTCAGACATTGAGGTAGTAAGGAAGAATTCCATAAGAAAGATGGAATCGCAGATGTTTTTCTCGGCGGCTGTCGAATAGTACTTATTTATATACTCCCAAAAATAACATTATTTTCTTTACGGCCTTCAGCTCAAGAAATTGTGGAAAAAAAGTGACACAGAAGTGGTTGTGTCTGTGGTCCCATCTCAAATCAGAGGGAACAGCTTCATTATCCACCACAGTGAGCTACGGACACTGAAACCTCACGAGTGGCTTACAGGAGAGGTATGTAGTCCTAATAATAGAAATAAATCTCACCATTGCACGTTGATCTCATACCCATGTCATACTGTGTTAAAATGCATCCACAGTTACATTTGAAATGTTTTCAAAAGTAATGTAATTTTGATTTTGTGATTCCAAATGTCAAGCATGTTGACCCAGTCAACAGCCACAGTAACCCATTCAGTGGTTATTGCCAAAAATGTAAATTAATTTATGATGTTTAAAAGACTGTCACTCTCTGTAGGTCATCGAGTGTCAATAAGCTCAATCTTGGGACTACCATTTACATCCTCAATCATTTTGTGGCTGGTGTGATCCTGTTTGGGAAGAGAGAAGAGGTCAGGAGGAACAGTTTGTCTAAGGTAACTTGTGTTTTTGTCGGGGAGACAGAGGTTTGATAATTGTTTGATAACATGTAAGCTGATGTTTGTTTGACTGTGTGTACACAGTATTTTGTTAACAATAAGGTATTAAGAAACATCAATATGAAAATGGTTTCATCAAGTTGTTCATTCTTTTATGTGTTGCAGATAAACTTTGACAACTATGAAGCGATTGTGTCTTTTGTAAACATACAAAATACACACTGGAAGTTCATGGTTAGTAGTGACTACATTTATACACTTCTTTATATTTATTATAATGGCTTGTATTTTTTTCTGGATTTAATGCATATTCTTTGAGTGATATTTCCTGTATTTCCAGTAAGAACTTTTCATAGTTATATTGTGATATTGTACTGTAGTAATCAAGATCTAAAATATATATTTTTATGTTAGTGTTTGACATGGATAACAACTGTGCCATGTGTTCAACGAAAAAACCACCGGGTCCAGGGCCTGCCTTCACTAACTGGGTAAGTTATAATTTTATTCTTGTCATTGTTTGTTTGTGCATTCGTAAATTGTTTTTGAGAGACAATAAGGAAAACATGAAACGAGGGCAGAGAGATGGGAAATAACGTGCAACAGAAAGTAGCTCCTTGATATTATCAGCAGCATGCCACTCAGTACCTTCCTCATTTGGCATATGCCCTTAGTGCCTTGGCAGGTTAATATAAATTACAACCGTTACAGTTTGGTCTTGAGTACATTTTCATCAATCAGTCCCAAGTTGATGAATCATCTTGTGACAAAATTCTTATTCAATAATGCACAACAGTTTGTATGTTATGCTCTCTTTGTTTTCTTAAATTGTATGCTGATTATTACATTATGAGCTTTTCTTACAATTAAATTATTACAGAACATGCAGTTTATATTAGGAGTTGATACTTTATGAAAACAGCAATCGAACGTTTTAAAAGTGTATTAACACTCTAAAAACTGTATAAAACTGGCTTTTGTGGTGAAACTTCTAATTTGGTCTTTTTCAGATTCAGTGTGACAGCTGTTCCCGTTGGTTTCACGTCCAATGCCTGCAGATGGACCCAGCGCAAGTTACAAATATGAGTACTACAGAGTGGAATTGCTGTCTGTGTCTGTAACGAATCGATAAACAGTGTGTACAACCTATTTTTTCCCCCTATGATACACTTTTTTCTGTGTATGCACATGGAGTGGTGGCCTTATTTTTACTTTATAACACTGCAGGGAACTATTGTATTTATTTATTTGTTTGTTCATTTGTTCACTATATAATAATGCTTCTGACAGCCCCCTGCACCTTTTGTGTCAAATTCTTGTTGAGAAATTCTGTGAATTAAACGTGTTTTAAGGAATTTCAACAAGATTTTATGTGAACAGTTTGTGATAATTAAATTTGACACATTCAGTTTTATTCTGGAATTATTGGAATATATACAAACTATTCATCAATGTGAATGTAGGACATTTAATTTGTAATTTCTCTTAATTGGTACAGTAAGAATGCTTGATTTTCAGTATGTGTGTAGTCAGAGATGTCCTCAACACAAATCAATCAGTATCATTCTGGAATTATTGAGAAAAGTATTCCTATAGCACCCCAAATATTCAGAAATATACCTATTATTTGTTAAATGTAGGACTTTTACTTTGTAATTTCTCTTAATTGGTACAGTAAAAATGCTTGATTTTTGGTATGTATGTAGTCAGAGATGTCCTCAACTCAAATCAATCAGTGTCATTCTGGAATTATTGAGAAAAGTATTTTTATAGCACCTCAAATATTCATACCTCTACCTATTATTCGTTAAATGTAGGACTTTTACTTTTTAATTTATCTTAATTGGTACAGTAAAAATGCTTCATTTTTGGTATGTATGTAGTCAGAGATGTCCTCAACTCAAATCAATCAGTGTCATTCTGGAATTATTGAGCAAAATGTTTTTACAGTAGCTCAAATATGGTCAAAGATGCTATCTCAGGTATAAATATGGGACATTTATACTTGAATTTCTCCACATTGGTACAGTAAAAATGCTTCATATTAAACATGCATGTAGTCAATTATGTGTAGAAGTCAAATATACCACCCATAGCCAGGAATTATTGAGCAAAATGTTTTTACAGTAGCTCAAATATGGGCAAAAATGCAATCTCCAGGTATAAATATGGGACTTTGTTGTTGAATTTCTCCACATTTATTCAGTAAAAATGCTTAATATTAAACATACTTGTAGTCCTCTATGTGTAGAAGTCAAATATACCACCCATAGCCAGGAATTATTGAGCAAAATCTTTTTACAGTAGCTCAAATGTGGTCAAATATGCTATCTGCATGTATAAATATGGGAATTTTATACTTGAATTTCTCCACATTGGTACAGTAAAAATGCTTAATATTAAACATACTTGTAGTCAATTATGTGTAGAAGTCAAATTTACCACCCATAGCCTGGAATTATTGAGCAAAATGTTTTTACAGTAGCTCAAATATGGTCAAAGATGCTATCTCAGGTATAAATATGGGACATTTATACTTGAATTTCTCCACATTGGTACAGTAAAAATGCTTCATATTAAACATACCTGTAGTCAATTATGTGTAGAAGTCAAATATACCACCCATAGCCAGGAATTATTGAGCAAAGTGTTTTTACAGTAGCTCAAATATGGGCAAAGATGCAATCTCAGGTATAAATATGGGACATTTATATTTGAATTTCTCCACATTGCTACAGTAAAAATGCTTGATTTAAAGTATAGTTGTAGTCCTCTATGTGTAGAAGTCAAATATACCACCCATAGCCAGGAATTATTGAGCAAAGTGTTTTTACAGTAGCTCAAATATGGGCAAAAATGCAATCTCCAGGTATAAATATGGGACTTTGTTGTTGAATTTCTCCACATTTATTCAGTAAAAATGCTTAATATTAAACATACTTGTAGTCCTCTATGTGTAGAAGTCAAATATACCACCCATAGCCTGGAATTATTGAGCGAAATCTTTTTACAGTAGCTCAAATGTGGTCAAATATGCAATCTGCATGTATAAATATGGGAATTTTATACTTGAATTTCTCCACATTTGTTCAGTAAAAATGCTTCATATTAAACATACTCGTAGTCAATTATGTGTAGAAGTGAAATATACCACCCATAGCCAGGAATTATTGAGCAAAGTGTTTTTACAGTAGCTCAAATATGGGCAAAGATGCAATCTCAGGTATAAATATGGGACATTTATATTTGAATTTCTCCACATTGCTACAGTAAAAATGCTTGATTTAAAGTATAGTTGTAGTCCTCTATGTGTAGAAGTCAAATATACCACCCATAGCCAGGAATTATTGAGCAAAGTGTTTTTACAGTAGCTCAAATATGGGCAAAAATGCAATCTCCAGGTATAAATATGGGACTTTGTTGTTGAATTTCTCCACATTTATTCAGTAAAAATGCTTAATATTAAACATACTTGTAGTCCTCTATGTGTAGAAGTCAAATATACCACCCATAGCCAGGAATTATTGAGCAAAATCTTTTTACAGTAGCTCAAATGTGGTCAAATATGCAATCTGCATGTATAAATATGGGAATTTTATACTTGAATTTCTCCACATTTGTTCAGTAAAAATGCTTCATATTAAACATACTTGTAGTCAATTATGTGTAGAAGTCAAATATACCACCCATAGCCAGGAATTATTGAGCAAAGTGTTTTTACAGTAGCTCAAATATGGGCAAAAATGCAATCTCCAGGTATAAATATGGGACTTTGTTGTTGAATTTCTCCACATTGCTACAGTAAAAAGGCTTGATTTAAAGTATAGTTGTAGTCCTCTATGTGTAGAAGTCAAATATACCACCCATAGCCAGGAATTATTGAGAAAATTGTTTTTACAGAAGCTCAAATATGGGCAAATATGCAATTCTCCAGGTATAAATATGGGACTTTTATACTTGAATTTCTCCACATTGGTACAGTAAGAATGCTTGATTTCCAGTATGTATGTAGTCAGAGATGTCCTCAACACAAATCAATCAGGCATTTTCTGAAAAAAATGTTAAATTATCTTTTCAGCAACACGCATAATGAAGAATTTCCTCACAATGAAGTGCCAATTTCCTGTGAAGAGACATAGACAATATGTTTGTGGTTAATGTGAATAAAAACTCAAATTCATATATAAAAATATATTTGCTTCTTATACCGTTTGTTTGGCTTCATTTTGAAACCGGAAGTTGTTATTTGCTTCTTTTAATATACGATTTGTTTACATTTTATTTTGAAACCGGAAGTTGTCGCTGTTGGTTCCTTCCGCTAACTTTGTAAAGTTCGACGCTCGCTCCCGATCTGGGCAATCTGCATGCGTCTACCGTCAATGTGAGTATATGGGGGCACTTCCATTTTAGTGTCGGCTGGCTTGACAACGGAGATTTAAGTGTCGGCTGGCTTGACCGCAGTAACGCGTTGCGGGGGATTCCCTCCTGGCACCACCAGTCTCGTTTGTTCGGTCCCGGTTCTCAGCTCCAGCTATCTCGGTCTCCACAGACGCTCATCAGAGTCTTCAAAAGTTTCAGTATATTCTCCAAAAGTGTCCATTTCTGTGAGATTGAAGAAACTAGCACTGCAGGCTACTCTGCTACTGTAGCAATGACAGCACGTAAACAAACTATTATAGAACCGGTAACTTATAAGCGCTAGGTGATATCAGTCCGCCGCTGCCATAGCCTACTAGGAAGTATGACACGCTGCTGCTGCTGCTGAGACATAAGTCCTTAAAAATGCAAGGTTGGTTTTATTTCAAACATTCTATCAACACATATGTAGCCTACATCGATAGTCTGCCGTTACAATGGATTTGCCTCGGGTGCACTATGGAGTGGGCAAGACTGTTTTTAATGCCTGTCTAGCTAGGAACCGTTGACTTGCGTTAGCCATAGCATAAGCGAACTCGGCAACTAGAAGAACTGAATGAAATTTTTTGAAAACGTATCCAGACGTCTCGAACACACCGGCTCACTTGGAAAATAGGTCTTATGTCCAAAATTCCGAACTATCCCTTTAAACCTGCTACCCTCCAGACCCCCTATGGCAGGTGGTTTCTGGCTCCAAAATGAAAATGGGGTGAGTTAGCTAGCGTCTGATTTAGCGTGCTGTCTAACGTTACTTTTATAGCTTCCACCATCCCACCGATGCTCTCTGCGTCTCCGCAGTTTGTTCAAAGGCCTGCTGAAGCCAACGCGTTAGCTAGCGGGAGTTAAGCTAGCTGTTGCTGCCACGGATGCCAGAGTTTTAGCACGTAGCTTTGGAATGCAACCTAAGCATTATAACAATAATTATGTATTTTAGGTTAAACTATTTGATCCGTTATGTTAACCGACATGAGCTTAGATATGTCAGGAGCATTCATTACACGAAAAGCAGTGTCTGGAGATATTAATGTAAATTTAAGGGTGAGTGGTCTCCAAAGAGACAGGTCTAATGTTTGCGTCCTGTTTGGTGATGGTCAGGGTTCACCCTGGACTCGCCAGTCTATCACAGGGCTGACATGTAGAGACAGACAGGTAACCAGTCTATCACAGGGCCGACATGTAGAGACAGACAACCATTCACACTCAGGTTAACGGACATTTGAGAGTCACCAATGAACCCCATCCTGACAGGTAACCAGTCTATCACAGGGCTGACATGTATAGACAGACAGGTAACCAGTCTATCACAGGGCTGACATGTATAGACAGACAGGTAACCAGTCTATCAAAGGGCTGACATGTAGAGACAGACAGGTAACCAGTCTATCACAGGGCTGACATGTGGAGACAGACAGGTAACCAGTCTATAATAATAGATATATAATAATAATATATTACTGAATTTCACAATTTATTGTTTGCATTACTTGTGTCCCATCATCAATCTTTAATCTGTATCTTCTTTAATCTATTTGGGACTCAATGTAGTAGCATTTGACCATTTTAATTATCCTGTTGCAATATGAGATTGGTTTACACTTTTGCTCTTTTTTTCTATACAGACCTGGACGGAAGAGAGATTTCTCACCCCTGCCCTGGAGTCACTACTTTGAAACCATGGAAGATGTTGAGGTGGAAAATGAAAATGGCAAAGATATATCCTTCTTGTGTTTGTCAGAAAATATTTATATCATATTTGACACTTTTGGTGTGGAAATCACCCAGAGCATTCCAAAGCCAACTAGGTCATTTCAGATTTAGCCTTTTCTTGAGACCAGTGTGCTGTCTAACTTCAGCTTAGTATAGAAAATTAGCACTTTATGCAATTCATGTGTATTGTATTTTGAGCAGCTAATTCTTGCACGGCTATGTTCTGAATTTCCTTGACTACCTTGAACATTTTCATAATTTTCTGCAGTGGAGCCAATGGTCCTGTGCTGCTTCTGCTTCATGGAGGAGGACACTCTGCACTCTCCTGGGCGGTGTACACTGTGAGCATAATACCTCATAACGAATTAGAAACTCAGTGCGTGTTCATAATAGAATATTCATGGAGCTGTTCTTTAATTTCAGCGTCTTTGCTATACGCTATTTGATTGATTAAATGGTTTCCATATGTGTCTTTGCAGGCAGTCATATGCAGCAGGATCAACTGCAGGGTGGTGGCTATGGACCTTCGAGCTCATGGTAAATAAAGGTTGTCACGGGAGACAACATGTAACTAGACATATTTTATTTATAGTTTAGGAAATTGAGATTGTGATGGAGATGTATTAGTTTGCTTAGTTATAATGGGAAATAGTCTACTTAATGAATTAAAAAAATAAAATGTTGATCACTGCATCCTCACGATTTTAGCTCACCATTTGCATTCTGTAATAACGTAATATGCCCTTAACATTGATCTATTTCTAGAACATATTGTAGTTTTGCGTTTATTTCACAGACACTGTTCTGTGCACAATCTCAGAACTGATTGGCTAGCTAGCTAGATTAACCTGCAGATATCCAGAGTCAAGACTTCCCTTTCTGTGTGTTGCTCATTGTTTACAGTCCGATTAGCAACTTGAGATGCAAGACTGGAGTTGGAGTTGAGAGATGACGTTTTCAACTGGATTGTTTCACAAGTAGCAAGTTAACAAGCTCATTTTAAACCAATAAAAAGTTAAAGCCTTGATTGCACTTCGGCCAGTGTGTTCCCCTTTTTGCTCTTCCCATGGATTGTTTACCTGCATCATCCAAAGCCGGCCAATGTGATTAGTCACTGACTACAAACGGGAACCAGAACATTTCCTGTACCAAAAGGTTCTGCATATGAATGCAGGCACTTTTTTTTTTTATAGAGATTATACATTGCATCTTCATTTCTTTGGTGGAACAAGTTGTAAAATGTGCTTCTCTCATTACCTATAGGTGACACAAAAGTGAAAAATCCTGATGATCTCTCTGCGGACACGATGGCCAAGTAAGTTGCTTTGTGTGCAGTTAATATAACATGCGCACTCACTCTCAACAGCTTGGCCTTGAATCACAGAAAAATATGGGAAGCCTGAGGGGACAGTAATGATCCTGCAGGACAGCCGACAGAATCGAGTCACACACACAGTCAGCTTACGTCCGTGCAGCTTCCCACCTAAAGGCAGGGTATGTTTGGTGCATCCTTGTATGGTCTTGCTTTCACGGCTCAGTCCAGAAGGAAGAAAAGTCATTTGAGAGTTGTATGGATTCTTGTGATGGTGTGCATTTAGATGAATGAGTTGATAAATATGCTTTTAAAATGAAAATGAAATGATTAGTCGTTATACACTCTGTCTGGAGGTCTCTGACTGTACACACAGAAACACTGACACATGACAGGAATGTAAAACGGTTATTCTTGCCTTTTCTTTCAAAAGGGACATTGGCAAAGTGGTGGAGGTGCTCTATGGGGAGAGCCCACCTCCCATCATGATTATTGGACACAGCATGGGTGGGGCCATTGCAGTTCACACTGCCGCTGCCAACCATATACCATCCCTGCTTGGCCTCTGTGTCATTGACGTTGTAGAAGGTAACTAACTGGAGACAGATATTTTTCTATTTATGACGCTTAATTTACATGATAAATGTTCGTAATTAAATCAAATGATCTCCGTATTAATCGGTGTATTCATGTCAAGTGATTGTTGTTTATTGCATTCAGGCACAGCGATGGATGCTTTGAACAGTATGCAGAATTTCCTCAGAAGTCTGCCATTCTCTGGAGAATGCCATTGAGTGGAGGTAAACCTGCTTCGATGTATGATTGGACTAATATGTGTCCAATCATACATGTGCAATTACCGGATTTCTCCTTTAAGGCGCCGTCTTCATCGACAGTCACTGAAAAATGACTAAATAGTAAACCAAATAAATCTACTGGACGCTAACCTGGCGGTAGTAAAACTTAGACACGTAACGTTAATAAATCCAAGCTTTCGGTGTCGTCTCTCCGGTGTTTCCTGCGCTGGAGGCTGCTGCTGCCGCGACGTCAGTGCAGACGAACTGTGGTGCTCAACGGTCACAACTCGAAAAAAAAAAGTGCAACTTCTAAATATTTCCTCTTTATCTGGTCAAATTAAAGTGACATAAGGTTACGTACGCATCAACTATAGACTGTATAAAATATACAAGACAAAATTTCAAATTAAGAATGACTATTTCAGCTCTGACTAATGATTATCCTTCAAACTTCAAATATGAATGATCACGTTATTTTCCCGAGATTCTCAGCTGTAAGCAGTAAATAACTGTGAATAGAAACATTTGACCATTGGGATGCTTGAGCAAGCGTCATGACTCCCAGAATGCTTTGCTTTCACAGCAATACACTGTACAATCGTAATACAGTACTTCACCGTTAGAATCTCACTGTAAATTTACAGGGAAGTCTTACAGTGTACTGTGTAATGTACAGAAAAACAGCTATTCGTTATTATTTTTTCTATATTTATTTTTACAGTGTGACACCGTGAGTGAGAGCGCTGGAGAGGAAATAGAGATACGCTCAGCGCGCCATCTTGTGGGCGTGAGCTGGCCAGTTCATGGGAATGATGAAAGTTGTATTCACTGACCATCCGTGATGTGTCCCCCTCTGACCCCTGAACCGGAACTAACGCTCACCTAATTTAATAAATGTGAATAGAACGAAACATCATAAACTATTAGAAAGTAACCTTGTAACGACTTGGCTGTCATTAAAGTCGTTTGAGAGGATGAGGTCCTGTATGTTTGTGTGACGTGCTGCTGCTGGTTCATAAGCACGCTGAGTCCATGTAAGTTTCAATCATTTAATAACTTAAAATGATCACAGCTACTACAGCGGCTAGATTACACACGCCTAAAGGATGGAAAACGTGCACTGGTGGCGAATATGTAACAAAGCAACAAACTGAACAAATGTGGTCAACAAATATTACGGCTACCTACACTCCTCTCTCTCCTCCCCCAGTGCAGGTGATCCAGTTCCCTATATCTCCTACGGCAATCATCCCCTGTGCACGTGACCCAAGCCCTGTGTATCACCGTGACAACCAGACCAAACAAATCAAAAGACAAATAATCCACCAGTGACACAATATGGCTCCTACAAAGAGCAATATGTGACATTTTTAGGAGGCATGATAATATAGTGAAACATTTTCTCTGGGAAGGGAAAAAAGCATGAATCAAATTGAGTAAATGATGTGCCCCTTAGGGAGAAAGGGGGAATAGGGTTACCAGGTCCAAGATTGTACCTCTAGCATTCCAAATGTCAAAATTAGCCAAACACTGGAAAAGAGACAATGAGAAAAATGTGTGTTCTCTCTTTAATCCGATTGGCACTCTCTCCACAGGTAACGAGTCCAGCTCCATGTCCAACCCTTCAACACCTTTTGCTCTGTGATTCTCTGGGATGGCTTCCAGCACTCCAGGGGCCTCATGTATCAATGTTGCGTACGCACAAAAACATGGCGTACGTAATTTTCCACACCAACGTTCAGATGTATCAAAAGTGAAATGAGCGTGGAAATGTGCGGTGTCCCACGGCAGCTTCATGGCTGGCGTACGCACGTTTCTACAGCTATTGTTCCTTTGGCGACACTCTGAGGTGATGCTGGGAAACTGTTAATTATGTGAAAACAATTAGTCCTCAGAGTAATGTGCACATCAGAGACACATTAATGGACAATTAACACACACGTGTTTGCAATCATATGGATGAATATAAAAGCATGCACAAAGTGATGAAAAAATGGCATTAACAATGGCAGCCTTGGCCTTGTTAGAAGACATCGCAAACGGTAACATCAGACGTGAGAGGGTGTTTAGAGAACGGGAGGATATGTTAGCAAATGACGACAACTGGCTCATGAGTCGTTTAAGGTTGCCGAGGCCAGTGTTACTGGAGCTGTGCGCAGAGCTGCGGCCGGCCCTAGAAAGAAACACAGCCAGGAGCCAGGGGTTGTCCGTGCCCACACAGGTGCTGACCACTCTGGGGTTTCGTTTCTGGCAACAGGAGCCTTCCAGAGGGAACTGGCCGATCGGTCAGGAGTGTGCCAGTCCACTCTGAGCCGAGCCATGCCAGCTGTGTGGGACGGGATCATAAGAATGTCATCCAGGTACATCAAATTCCCATACAATGCTGTTGAACAGGCCAACATTAAAGCGCAATTTGCAGCAAGAGCCGGTTTCCCTAATGTAATCAGAGCTATTGACTGCACACATGTTGCTTTAAAAGCGCCATCACAGGATGAATTTGTTTTTGTCAACAGGAAACATTTTCATTCAATAAATGTTCAAATAATATGTGATGCGCAAATGCAGCTCACCAACATCGTGGCAAGGTGGCCTGGTTCAACGCTCGTTCATTCTTACTAATAGCATGGTTGGTAACAGGCTGGAGGCTGGCACGGTGCGCGATGGGTGGCTTCTCAGTGAGTAAATGTATCCGTTTAATTGCGCCCCGAATGTAAACCAGCACGATGCCCATTTGGGCACGTGCATTCAAATATGTGCATTTGTTTTTCCCTGGTGAAAATAGAGCTGCAGAGCTATCTAACAAGCCCTTTATTGTCTCCTTGTGTTCAGTATTTGTGTCGATACACGCGTGCGTAAAGTTGGAAATGTCACACTGCAGTAGCCACGGCGCACTTCTGCAGTCATTAATATATATAATAATATAATATATATATTAATATCCTCCTGTCCCCCCGCCCGTTGCGGTCACGCTTCGGCGGTGGGCCGAAATCCTCCTCTTCACCTCCACCTTCACGTCGGACCATTTCTTTTTTATTTCAGGGAGTGTGCGCTGCTCCGACCCCACAGTATTCACTGCCTCACACACACGCTCCCACTCACATTTCTTTTTTTGTGTGTTTATGCCTGATGAGAGGCTACCAAATAATACTGGTCTTCGAGTCTCGACTTCGTTTAAGAGCGTTTCGAGCTCAGACTCGGTGAAGTTGAGCTTCTTCCCTTTTTCATTTTGTAGATCTGATGGTGCAGAGAGGGGAATCCCCGGTGCAGGCCCTATTTAAATTAATTTGCATATTTAAATGGAGGCGTGGACAGGGAGGAGTTTAGCACTTCCCCATGTGCGCTTAATTCCACGTTGATTGGGATGTACAAAGGAAAAGTGCTTGGATCCATGTGTACGCACACTTTGATACATCTGATTTTTTTTGTGCGTACGACCGTTTCTGGATTCTAGCGTACGCCATTTTTCAGTAGGAAATCCACGCAATTCTTAGTACATGAGGCCCCAGGCCTGTTACTCAACCACCTTATGAGAGAAATCCACCCTTTGAACACAAAGAGACCAGATTCCCGTAAAGCAACACTGCTTCCTTCTCCGTGGCCACTGACATGAGGCAATCATCTCCATAAAAGCAGTGCACTAGTTTGTCCACCGTTTCCTCACTGTAGTGATGCCCATAGTCCTCTGCACACTTTCTGAGAGCGAAGTTGGCACAACTGGGAGATGATGTCGCCCCAAACAAATGCACCTTCATCCTATGCTCAGCAGGTAGTTGCTCCATATCCCCGTTTGGCCACCAGAGGAACCTGAGGAGGTCTCTGTCGTCAGGAGGCACCTGTACCTGATGGAACATGGATTCAATGTGGGCCATGATCACAAGATCAGAGAGCTGGTAAGATCAGGGCCCTGTAGAAGTTGAGCATTCAATGATGTACCTTGATATCTTGCTCCACAGTCAAACACAATTTTGCCCATCACCACGGTCCAGCTCCTCTTTGGGCACCTTCTCAGCATAGCCTTTAGCCACCAGGTCATTTATAAAGGTGTTATACTCAGTATGAAATGTTGAGTCCTTCTGAAACCTTCTTTTCAGAAAACACAAACGCTGCTCAACAATTCTTTTGTTATTTGGCATATTGACATCAATGTTCCTTAAAGGCAATGAAATCTGATAATGCCCCTCCACCTGTTTTGCTGAGTTGGTGACAAACTCCAAGAATCTTTGATCCTCTCTTGACATTGCAGGTTGTTCATCAATGCTGACAGTATCTCCACTGTTTCCTGTCAGTGGACCATTGACAGTCCAGCCCAACATTGATTCCTATAAGAAGCTCTATTCCTGCATCAATCTGAGGTAAGTGAATGTCTTTCAGATATGACCATTGTTTAATATCCCTTTCAGTCTGAATATTTCCTCTGTTCACAGGCATGGACGCTTGCGTATAAGCTCTTGGCAGCTCGAGAAAATTGTCCCCCTCCAGTGCTGCAAACTCCAGTCCTGACACAATGTTGCTGCTTCCAACTTTCTCCTGGCCCATGGTTCGGAGGAGAATGTGGCCCTTCCTCCCTGTGAGGTGGAGCTTTTGCATTAAGCTCTCAGTGCAAAACACAGCAGTGCTCCCCTGATCCAAGAAAGCATAAGTGACAACAATTTTGGTTCCTTTATTAGATTTAACCTGTACTGGTACAATAGGCAGTTTGCAGTCCTGGGGCCTCATGTACTAAGAATTGCGTGGATTTCCTACTGAAAAATGGCGTACGCTAGAATCCAGAAACTGTCGTACGCACAAAAAAAATCAGATGTATCAAAGTGTGCGTACACATGGATCCAAGCACTTTTCCTTTGTACATCCCAATCAACGTGGAATTAAGCGCACATGTGGAAGTGCTAAACTCCTCCCTGTCCACGCCTCCATTTAAATATGCAAATGGATTTAAATAGGGCCTGCACGGGGGATTCCCCTCTCTGCACCATCAGATCTACAAAATGAAAAAGGGAAAAAGCGCAACTTCACCGAGTCTGAGCTCGAAACGCTCTTAAACGAAGTCGAGACTCGAAGACCAGTATTATTTGGTAGCCTCTCATCAGGCATTAACACAAAAAAAAAGAAATGTGAGTTGGAGCGTGTGTGTGAGGCAGTGAACGCTGTGGGGTCGGAGCAGCGCACACTCCCTGAAATAAAAAAAGAAATGGTCCGACGTGAAGGTGGAGGTGAAGAGGAGGATTTCGGCCCACCGCCGAAGCGTGACCGCAACGGGCGGGGGGACAGGAGGATATTAATATATTATATATTATATTATCATATATATTAATGACTGCAGAAGTGCGCCGTGGCTACTGCAGTGTGTGACATTTCCAACTTTACGCACGCGTTTATCGACACAAATACTGAACACAAGGAGACAATAAAGGGCTTGTTAGATAGCTCTGCAGCTCTATTTTCACCAGGGAAAAACCAATGCACATATTTGAATGCACGTGCCCAAATGGGCATTTTGCTGGTTTACATTCGGGGCGCAATTAAACGGATACATTTACTCACCGAGAAGCCACCCATCGCGCACCGTGCCAGCCTCCAGCCTGTTACCAACCATGCTATTAGTAAGAATGAACGAGTCATGCGTTGAACCAGGCCACCTTGCCACGATGTTGGTGAGCTGCATTTGCGCATCACATATTATTTGAACATTTATTGAATGAAAATGTTTCCTGTTGACAAAAACAAATTCATCCTGTGATGGCGCTTTTATAGCAACATGTGTGCAGTCAATAGCTCCGATTACATTAGAGAACCGGCTCTTGCTGCAAATTACGCTTTAATGTTGGCCTGTTCAACAGCATTGTATGGGAATTTGATGTACCTGGATGACATTCTTATGATCCCGTTCCACACAGCCATGGCTCGGCTCAGAGTGGACTGGCACACTCCTGACCGGTCGGCCAGTTCCCTCTGGAAGGCTCCTGTTGCCAGAAACCCCAGAGTGGTCAGCACCTGTGTGGGCACGGACAACCCCTGGCTCCTGGCTGTGTTTCTTTCTAGGGCCGGCCGCAGCTCTGCGCACAGCTCCAGTAACACTGGCCTCGGCAACCTAAAACGACTCATGAGCCAGTTGTCGTCATTTGCTAACATATCCTCCCGTTCTCTAAACACCCTCTCACGTCTGATGTTACCGTTTGCGATGTCTTCTAACAAGGCCAAGGCTGCCATTGTTAATGCCATTTTTTCATCACTTTGTGCATGCTTTTATATCCATCCATATGATTGCAAACACGTGTGTGTTAATTGTCCATTAATGTGTCTCTGATGTGCACATTACTCTGAGGACTAATTGTTTTCACATAATTAACAGTTTCCCAGCATCACCTCAGAGTGTCGCCAAAGGAACAATAGCTGTAGAAACGTGCGTACGCCAGCCATGAAGCTGCCGTGGGACACCGCACATTTCCATGCTCATTTCACTTTTGATACATCTGAACGTTGGTGTGGAAAATTACGTACGCCATGTTTTTGTGCGTACGCAACATTGATACATGAGGCCCCTGGTCTCCAGCCCCTGTAAGACCACTTGACATCAGTCAACACGCAGCTCTGGGCTCCTCTGCGTCCGCTCGGATTCTTTAACGGGTTCCTTGTGAAGTACAGTGGGAGGTTTAAGGCTACACCTTGAGCAGGAAATCCTTTTATGGCAATCTTTACTGATGTGACCTGTACACAAGCATCCAAAACAGATGCCATTTTCCTTCAAGAAGCCTATTTTCCTCTCATGAGGCATTCTTCCCATCTGTACACATACATCTAACGTGTGTCCTCCTCCACAGCAGATGCATGCTCTCCTTCCCGTTTGGTCAATTTCCTTTTCTTTCCTTGCAGACTGATGTTTGTTCTCCAGAGGGCCTACAGTGGTAGCAAAACTGCTCCCCTTGTTTCCAGGACGAAACTGTGGCTTAGGTTTGTTTGTTTGTTCCTCTAATCATAGTTATTGGTTGAGAGTCTTGTATATTGCCGAACACAGGATCTGTCATCATTTTCACTTGCCTTTCAATGAAGTCAGCAATATCTGTGATTCTAGCTCTTCGGTCGTATCGTTCTTGCAACTCACATGTTTGGTTTCTCCATTTGTCTCTGAATTTGTAGGGCAGTTTTGGTTTTGTTCATATGAAGTTGTATTCATGTTTGTATTTGTTTCTGTTTGTTTTGGAATAAATGAATCTGCATTGACATTGAGTAACTGTTTAGCTTGTGCCTTTTCAAAATATGATTGACAAATATATGAGACAAATTAAATATGACTGGATTCAATTTAAAAGGAAATGCCCTGTTATCACTGACTAATTCCACTTCAGGGTTATAGTATACAACCCCGTAGTGTGACCCATTAAGTATCAAGACATTCTGATGTATAGTTTCAAAATAAAAGCCCATCAAAGTGTCAAATATGAGACATATTACACATGATTTTGGGTTCAATTTAAAAGGAAACGTCCTGTTATCAAGGAATAATTCCACTTCAGAGTTATAGTATATGACCTGGTAGTGTGACCCATAAGTATCAAAACATTCTGATGTACAGTTTCAGAATAAAAGCCCGTGAAAATGTAAAATATGAAACAAATAATACCCACATTTATTACATTTGTTTGAAGCCGCTGTTCTTACTGAGCGTCTCGTTGATGCCTTTGCACTGTGAGCGATCGCTTTCTTGTTGACTTTTTTTTTTTTTGACAAATGTAACGACTTGCCTGTCATTAAAGTCGTTTGAGAGGATGAGGTCCTGAATGTTTGTGTCACATTGGGCATGCTTTTCAGTAAATTTGACATTGAACACCTGTAGGGGGTGCACCGTTCCTGGAGATACTGCAATACCAGGTCGATGCGTGGAGTGGACGGAGCAAGCCCCTATTCCAACTCCCTATTCCAAAAATCAATTTAATATATGGTCCCCGGGTAGGGGACGTATCAGATATTAAACTGATAAGAACAGATACTACACTTGATCTTAGCCAAAAGGCCGAGAAGCGATGCCCACAAATTGTCGGAGGTAGATACCTGATCCGCCGCACAGTCCCTCTCACTGACGGGTCTGGTGCTAAATGATGTGTTTACGTGACACTCGGTAAATCTGAGAACATGTTCACTGGTGTTACCCGTGAATTAATCCGACCTCACAAACGCACCAAATAGGTAGATTTATCAGAAACGAGCGATTCAGAATGCGGCGCGTGGGCGTGTCCTAGGTCACATGACTCGCTCGGGTCGACGTAAATATCGTCGCCGGTGAGAATGAGTCGTGCTGATCTCGTTTACAACCGAGTCACAAACACAGTCGCCGCAAACAAACACCGAGAATAAATGTCGGAACACGCTGAACATTTTCCACGAAGAAGAAAATGTTTTTACGGTCCGGTCACGTGCTCCACAGCAGCTCGACGACTTCCGGTCGTATCGAGTGGAGAACAGCCCCCTGCAGGATTCAACCCTGAACTGATCGTTCATCCGGGAAACTACGGACCGGACAAGATATTCAGAAGATTACAAAACTCACGTGTAGAGAAAATCCTGCAAACTGAAAGTAAAGAGTTGTTCTTGTCTTCTTCACTGATCGTTTAGTTTTTTTCAATTGTTTACATGCAATTTTTAAAACCGGGGTTTTTTTTTTCAAAATATAATCACAATTATCCAAACACCAAACTCAATTTGCACAATTCCTAGATTGTTTGCAAAATGACACACTTCAGTCAAAACATACACACTTCAGTCAAAACATATACACATATGTGTGAAAATGCTATTAGTTTTCATTTAACCAACACAGTCCTCAATGATCAGACACTATTGCAGCCAGTTTCACACTGCTGTGATAAATAAAAAACAACTAATTTTAGGAAATAGCATGTGCTAGATTTTTGGCCAGACATTGTTATGTAAGGGATAATTTAGATGTCAAAAAAATAGTGAAAACCCACAACATTCTTCATGATTAGTTTGAGATATAGGGAGAATGTTCACAAATAGGCCTACTATAAACGTACCAAGCACTGCACAACACTGATGCTGCAGACTGAATATTTCAAGTATTTATTTTATCTACCTCTTCCTCTATCTCCTTCTTCTCCTCTTCCTCTACCTAGGCCTCCTCCTCTACCTCCTTCTCCTCTTCCTCTACCGCCTTCATCTCCTCTTTGAGCTCCCCCTCTCATTCTCACTCTTCTTCTTCTAGCTCCTTCCATTTTTGTTGAAGACAGGTGAACTCACCGGCTGCCTTTTATAGCACACCTGAGTGCTGCATTTTCAAATAAGCACATGTGTGCTTCCACACTTGGTGGATGTGATTATCCAATTTGTTCATTAGTGTGGTCATTGGCAATCCGGGGCTTTGTAATGACAAGGAAGTAACCTCACAATCCTTATCTGTGTCTAAGGTGTGAAAATGTGTGTAGCGTTTTACAAATCCCTGTGTGTAATGTTTTGCAAAAAGGGTGAAGCAGACATTGTGTGTAATGTTGTGCAAATCTGTGGAGGTGTTTTGCTCCTTGGAGTAGAATTTCGCAAATTGTGTGGACATTTTTATTTTAGTGTGTAAACAATCGTAAAACGCCTTTTAACGAAAACCCGCTTGGATCTCACCTTCATTAGAAGGAGATCCGCATCCAATGAAGAGCAGAATAATATATGTGATGCTACTTAGTGGTCTGTGTTCTTACAGCCACATCATAGACATGTATGATGTTAACACGTTACACTTTCCTACTACAGGATATTCAATATAGTGCAATGTAATAATAATACAGGTGATACTCGAAAAATTAGAATATTGTGCAAAAGTTAATTTATTTCAGTAAGTCAACTTAAAAGGTCAAACTAATACATTATGTAGACTCATTACATGCAAAGTGAGATATTCCAAGCCTTTATTTGTTATAATTTTGAAGATTATGTCTTACAGTTTATGAAAACCCCAAATTCAAAATCTCAGAAAATTAGAACAATTGTGAAAAGGTTCCATATTGTAGGTTCAAAGTGTCACATTCTAATCAGCTAATTAATCCAAAACACCTGAAAAGAGTTCCTGAGCCTTTAAATGGTCTCTCAGTCTGCTTCAGTAGAATACACAATCATGGGGAAGACTGCTGACTTGACAGTTGTGCAGAAAACCATCATTGACACTCTCTACTAGGAGGGAAAGCATCAGGAGGTAATTGCAAAAGAAGTTGGATGTTTGCAAAGTGCTATATCAAAGCACATTAATAAAAAGTTAAGTGGAAGGGCAAAATGTGAAAGAAAAAGGTGCACAAGCAGCAGGTGGTCCAAAGTCCTCTTTTTGGATGAGAGCAACTTTTGCATCTCATTTGGAAGAATGGAGAGGCACAGAATGCAAGATGCTTGAGGTCCAGTGTGAAGTTTCCACAGTCTGTGTTGATTTGGGGAGCCATGTCATCTGCTGGTGTTGGTCCACTGTGCTTTATTAAGACCAGAGTCAACGCAGCCGTCTACCAGGACATTTAAGAGCACTTCATGCTTTCTTCAGCGGACAATCTTTTTGGGGATGCTGACTTCATTTTCCAGCAGGACTTGGCACCTGCCCACACTGCAAAAACTACCAAAACCAGGTTAAATGACCATGGGATTACTGTCCTTGATTGGCCAGCAAACCCGCCTGACCTGAACCCCATAGAGAACCTATGGGGCATTGCCAAGAGAAAGATGAGAGACATGAGACGGAACAATGCCAAAGAGTTGAAGGCCGCTATTGAAGCATCCTGGTCATCCATAACACCTCAGCAGTGCCACAGGCTGATAGCATCCATGCCTCACCGCGTTAAGGCAGTAATTCATGCAAAAGGGGCCCAAACCAAGTACTGAGTACATATGCATGATTATACAATTCATAGGGCTAACATTTCTTCATTTAAAATCCTTTTTTTTATTGATTTCATGTAATATTCTAATTTTCTGAGATTTTGAATTTGGGGTTTTCATAAACTGTAAACCATAATCTTCAAAATTATAACAAATAAAGGCCTGGAATGAGTCTACATAATGTATTAGTTTGACCTTTTAAGTTAAACAACTGAAACAAATTAACTTTTACACGATATCATTTTTTTAGTTTCACCTGTAATGATGATCATGATGATAATAATAATGATATTATTCCACATCATGCCGTGTTGTTGCTCTTCTATTTCCCTATGTTTTCTTACAATCGCTAGAAAAAACAACTACTCCTATTATCAAAGAATGTTCAGCACTTATTATGTTTATTTGGTTAGTCTTCAACAAAAGATCAGGGGAGAGCGCGAACGCAGTCCCCCACTACCACAAATTATGCAGTCGAGATTCCCACATTTGGGGAATTCGCAGAGTTACAGCTCAGCCGGAGTGCAATGGCTAAGCCTCGCCCTGGGTGAACCACCTTCTTGATCATGGTATCTCCCCTGCCAGGTAAGTATGAGTTGTACACGTCCGAGACCGCGCAGTGATTCACCGACAGACCCCGCTGACTGACGGTGCCGACAATAGACACGCTACAAGATCGACCATACGCGGGACCACCGGGGCTCCGAGGAGACACACGAGTATAACACAGAACTAACACGTCTGTAATAAACCCGACACCAAGTTCAAACAACACGAAGAGTATTCACTTAAATCAAAAGTAGTTTGATCCAAATTTGAATTTCAGAGGAAAAATATAAAATAACTTGGGTTTTCTCATATTACAACAACTTCCGGTTTCTTTGTTTACTGCTGACGCTTAGGACACACTGCCACCTAGGGGTCTGGAAGGTCAACAACGCTGTTGATTATATATAGGAAATCATTTTGAGAGGGATGAGTTGATATTCTTGTTCAGCTAATTTTTTGTTCTATTGTTTCAGTATTCATCATGTTTGAATATCTTGTACATTTTATATATATAGTGAGAAAGAAGACATTTTCGTGTCCATTTGAAAATGAGATGACAGGTTTGACATGAAAGGAAAGATGTTCAAAAAATAGAAATGTCCCATTTTTGTCATTTTATTTTCAATTAAAAGTTTCACAAATCAGAGACTGTGTTTTTATTAATCTTCAGGGTCTGTACATTAATCCAGTCCAGATTTGAGAGGTCTAAGCACAGTGTTTTTTTTTATTTATCTGGACCTGGTCTAATGAAGTCTTGGTATAAAACAAAAACGGCGAAATCTCACCTTTAGCATTTTCACAGATAAAATAAAAGTTTCACTGATACAATAGTAGGTGTCAGGCAAAGCTGATGTCTTACCTTAAATGTCTAAAAGTTTTCACATCAAGAAGTGTCACAAAAAACAGTCAGTCAGTGGACAAACAGTCCACTGCACAATAAATTAATTTCCCCGTAACTTTCCCCTTAAGTGCCGAATCGGAGGCTGGCGAATCGGAAGCCAAGACACATTTAAGTCCAGAAAAACACGTATACTAGCTACAGGTTAGTTTAGCAATTAGCTTGATTATGGTTGTACTAGAGATATTACTGTTGCACTTTCTTCCAACACATTTACTTATTGTAAGTTGCTTGGGATAAAAGTGTCTGCTAAATGCCCTAAATGTAAATGTGTGTGTCTGTCTGTGTGACATTTGTTGACTGTGATGCTCTTCCGTAACTTATATTTGTTAACTGTGAACAATAACGTGAAGCACGTTTGGACACTACTTTGTTATTTTTGAACACCAGTAGGGGGCGCACCGGTCCTGGAGGTACTGCAAAACCAGGTCGATGCACCGAGCTATTCCATCTCCCTATTCCAAAAATCAATTCAATATATGGTCCCCGGGTAGGGGACGTGTCAGATATTAAACTAGTAAGAACTGAGTTTTCTTTCGAGATTTATTTATTGACACATTTTTCTTTCACACATTATTTCTCACGTCTTCAAGACATGTCATTTGTTTTTTTTAAAAAAAAGGATCAGACATGTTAAAAGAAGGTGTTATAATTATAAAAGTCTGTGTGTGAATTAGTGTAAATGAGAGATCCGCATCCGATGTAGACCAGAATAATATATGTGATGGTACTTACTGGTCTGATATTACAGCCACATCATAGATGTATGATTTAAACACCTCACATCGTCCTGCTGCAGGATATACTAGATGTACAATATGGTGCAATAATAATAACTGTAGTCATAATAATAACCGTCATAATAACACAGATTATTCCATGTTAGACCGTGTTGATGCTGTTGCATTTCCATCAGAATTTCTACGTTCCGCCTATAGGAATACCACACGAGTTATATGCATAGACATAACACCTGTTAATTATCATTCAACATTTGATCAGGGGAGAGCGCGAACGCAGTCCCCCACTACCACAAATTATGCAGTCGAGATTCCCACATTTGGGGAATTCGCAGAGTTACAGCTCAGCCGGAGTGCAATGGATAAGCCTCGCCCTGGGTGAACCACCTTTTTGATCATGGTATCTCCCCTGCCAGGTAAGTATGAGTTGTACACGTCCGAGACCGCGCACTGATTCACCGACAGACCCCGCTGACTGACGGTGCCGACAATAGAGACGCTACAAGATCGACCATACGCGGGACCACCGGGGCTCCGAGGAGACACACGAGTATAACACAGAACTAACACGTCTGTAATAAAACCCGACACCAAATTCAAACGACACGAAGAGTATTCACTTAAATCAAAAGTAGTTTGATCCCAATTTGAATTTAAGAGGAAAAATATAAAATAACTTCGGTTTTCTCATATTACAACAACTTCCGGTTTCTTTATGTACTGCTGACGCTTAGGACACACTGCCACCTAGTGGTCTGGAAGGTCAACAACGCTGGTTGATTATATATATATATATATTATATATTCCACTTTAAGTGGAAGCCAACTTCAGTCTCATAGCAGCAGTACCAAGACACATTTAAGTCCAGAAAAACACGTATACTAGCTACAGGTTAGTTTAGCAATTAGCTTGATTATGGTTGTACTAGAGATATTACTGTTGCACTTTCTTCCAACACATTTACTTATTGTAAGTTGCTTGGGATAAAAGTGTCTGCTAAATGCCCTAAATGTAAATGTGTGTGTCTGTCTGTGTGACATTTGTTGACTGTGATGCTCTTCCGTAACTTATATTTGTTAATTGTGAACAATAACGTGAAGCACGTTTGGACACTACTTTGTTATTTTTGAACACCAGTAGGGGGCGCACCGGTCCTGGAGGTACTGCAATACCAGGTCGATGCACCGAGCTATTCCATCTCCCTATTCCAAAAATCAATTCAATATATGGTCCCCGGGTAGGGGACGTGTCAGATATTAAACTAGTAAGAACTGAGTTTTCTTTCGAGATTTATTTATTGACACATTTTTCTTTCACACATTATTTCTCACGTCTTTAAGCCATGTCATTTGTTTTTTTTTTAAAAAGGATCAGACATGTTAAAAGAAGGTGTTATAATTATAAAAGTCTGTGTGTGAATTAGTGTAAATGAGAGATCCGCATCCGATGTAGACCAGAATAATATATGTGATGGTACTTACTGGTCTGATATTACAGCCACATCATAGATGTATGATTTAAACACCTCACATCGTCCTGCTGCAGGATATACTAGATGTACGATATGGTGCAATAATAATAACTGTAGTCATAATAATAACCATCATAATAACACAGCGTATTCCATGTTAGACCGAGTTGATGCTGTTGCATTTCCGATCAGAATTTCTACTGTAACATTAACGTTCCGCCTATAGGAATACCATACGAGTTAGATACATAGACAGACCACCTGATAATTATCTTTAAACATGAAATCAGGGGAGAGCGCGAACGCAGTCCCCCACTACCACAAATTATGCAGTCGAGATTCCCACATTTGGGGAATTCGCAGAGTTACAGCTCAGCCGGAGTGCAAAGGCTAAGCCTCGCCCTGGGTGAACCACCTTCTTGATCATGGTATCTCCCCTGCCAGGTAAGTATGCGTTGTACACGTCCGAGACCGCGGACTGATTCACCGACAGACCCCGCTGACTGACGGTGCCGACAATAGACTCATCGCCAAAACCACACACTAGAAGGGCTCTGAGGAGCTACAGCACCTTCATACAAAACAACATTTTTCAAAATGAGCCTGAAAAAGATGATTAACATTTAACTTTAGTAATAACTGTTTTATTTCCCGTCATGCAATGCGGTGGATCCGTATCAAAGGTCAACCCCAGATCGCTAGTTGTACCTATTTAACTCCAGCAAATGAGCCACAGCTCATCACTGAATTAAACAATACATCCTACTGTAGCTTGAGTTGTTTGATCAGCATTTGAAATTCAGGGGACATATTAAAATCACACGTTTTCTCACATTACAACAACTTCCGGTTTCTTTGTTTCCTGCTAGTGGGGATCTGGGCTACTGCCATCTAGTGGTCTGATACGTGAACAACGCTGGTTGTTTACAGTTTTTCTCAATTGCTAAAACACTTAACCCTATTGTCTGAACCAAATGCTCCGTTGCCTGAACCCACTGATTGAATCAGTCACTCTTTTGGCAAAACCATAAGCACTTTTCACCTGTTTAGACACAACTTGCCAACACATTTTCATTGTGATGCACCTGTGTTGCATAATGGTGAGCACAGGTGGCAAAAGTCAAACACAAGTAAAGCACAGGGCCCTGTACTACGAAGCGAGTTCAACGTACCCAGGGTATCTTTCAGAGTTACAGTTTTTCCTGATTGTTTACACACATTTTCTGAATGCATGCCTCATACTCTCAGAACTCTACACACAAATCAAAAAACACACACACAATGGGCAAAACCCCTCAATTCTCCTGCAAAATGAAACTTTACATTCAAAACAATGTTATTTCTTCTCAAAATGGTATTTTGTTTTCAAATGACACACACAAACCATCATATGAATAGACATTTATAAGAACCAGTTGAACACTGATGAGCTCAATGTAAAACACGATGAACACTTCTTCTCCATTTACCATAATGACTTTTTTTGTGCAGTGTTAGACTCACTACAGACAGTACATACATAAATGTGTTGTAAAATATTTTAGAATATTGTTATTATATATTTTATTTTTCCCACAAGAATACTGCAATGTATACAGTGTTCATCCCAACCAACACAAAGTTGCATATACAGTGGTCTACATACAAAACCAGAAGAATTTACTGTATACAGTTACAAAAAAACAACAACTATCCCACATCCTCTCTTCTGTTTCGGTCTGGCCACAGCACCTCATCCACATCACAGGCAATGCAAGCGATGGCCGAGCAGCGGGAGAAATATCGCCTAGCATGGCAAATCCATGCTAGGCTCCTCCTCGTACTCTCACTCCTCTGGCTCTGCCTCTGTTGCCAATGTTGGCATCCATTGCTCCAAAACAGAAGAGCTCACCTGTTGCCCTTTTATGCTAATGCTCTGATTGCAAATTGTAAAACTGTGTTGCAGGTGTTTGGCCATGTGGTGAGTCAGTGTGCATGGTGGGGAAATTAACTTTAAAATTTTGAATGGTAATGTGTTCCTTGTGAAAACAAGAGATTTTCTTCAAGAAAATTGTGCCAAATGCAGAGAATTGTGTGTAGTGTTTTGAAAAAAGTGTGTTTTAAAACTGCAATTTGAGTGTAAAGCAGGAATTGTGCTTGCAGTTTAGCAGAGTTAGTTCAGGGTGTTGGTGCATGAGTTACATGTTGTGGTCATTGTGTCTCAAGTACCAGTATTTGTGTGTAAACAATTAAGAAAAACTGTAAGATTTCCTGGCAGATTTCCTGACAGACAAAAGTCACATGTCAGTAGAATGACAGTTTATCTTTTTCCATTATATTGGTGATCAAATAGAAAGAGAAAATTATGTCAATAACAGGGTTTAAAGTTTGTCTCATCTTCTCCATGTGACTATCCTGGATTCTCTCATTAAATCCTACAACATTTAAAGAAGGGCTCAAGAAAAACATTTGCTTATGTTTTGTTCATGTGTACTTTTTGGATTTATAGGCTGAGGCTCATTATAGCTGCACATTGTTGCATATCATTAACTGCAGTTTTAAACAAAACATGTGGTATTAGGAAAGGCTGCACATGGAAACAACAATAGAAGATTTGTGAGTTAACTAGGCAGCTAATGTGGAGTGGTCACTTATAGATCAGCTTGCTGCAGAATGAGGTTCATATGGCTGGTTTGTGGAAACTTCTAAACGTGTTTTGAAATGTTCAGTTGTGAGAAGGATACAGGCAGGATCATCCACAAAAGACTTTCTGATTTTATCGGTCAATCTCTCCACCCAAATTCTGAAGCAAGCAGGCAGCAAACAGTGGCAGAGAATCCAACCATCAACTTCTGTTTTAGAAGCAGAAATCTGTTGGGTGCTAAAAAAATGACCCTTTCCAATTTTTCTTTTACTTCTTATTCAGATCCAGCTTCACTGTTTAGTCAGATGTTTCCCAATGTTACTTTGGGATTATTGATACAGCGACGTCACGGGCAGCAAAAGCAGTGCGGGGGAGACTCTCCGACAGCGAGCGGTGTGATCGGCTGCTGCCACGGCGATGGAGAGCTAAAAGGGGTTTCCGTGGCTATCGCCATCTCGTGGTGCATCCACAAATTCATGACCTTCCTGACCCGATGGAGAGATGGAAATATGGGAATGGAGATTAAAGCACGATCATCATCGACAATCCATCTCAGCTTCTAGGCTTTCACCAAACAAATGTTTTAGTCCCTTACTTTGAATAGTGTGTATGTTTTTTTTTATGGTCCGAGAAGCAGATTTTTTCTTTTTGTCTAACTGTCAAAATAAAAAGGGGAGAAAGTGGCCTAAAACGGACACTAAATGACAATTTCAACTTTAAATCCAAGTTACAGTATGACATTGTTGAAATTGGAGTCATGTTCTCTTCAAAACGAAAAGGAGGTGTTTATTTTGCACTGTCTTCATGGGAGAATGTACTTTTTCTGAGATTTCCAATTACATTTCAAGACAAAGGGGAATACCACTCAATATGTCACAGCACGGTCTTGGGTGTTAAGCTCTCTGGTACAGTTTATTTAAGAACAGTTCTCTGTCTTTTAATTATCCATATAAGTTGTTTTAATGCTACATTTATGTATTTTTCCAACAAAAATGGTACACGCTCATTGCTCAATGTTTAACATATTTTTCCAAAATGTCTGTAATAGCACATCACTGGGAGTTTGGGGGCTTTAGTATGAACAATTTTTCCTAGACTGTCTTTTTTTCCAATGTTTGGATGTCTCAACCTGGACTCAAACATGCCTGTTTGGGAATCTCAGGTAAAAATCATCTCATGCATCACTTGATTGTCTGTAGGGATGGGAATCGAGAACCGGTTCCTATAGAGAACCGGTTCCGTGTGTTTCAATTCCATGGAATCGTTTGGCAGTTTATCTAACGATTCTCTTATCAATTCCAACCAGTACGAATGACGTCACGTAACTTACGCATGTTACGCACGCTCGATTCAGCAAGTACGACTGCAGTTACGCTGGTTTCGCACGTGCGTTGCAGTCGGGCCTCTTTTGACCTCATTGTGAGTTAAGGTTGTGAGTTCTTATTAAACAAACTTGATGCCAATCAAAATGTTTGTTCTTTTTCCCCAAATTAGAATCGATAAGAGAATCGATAAAGAATCGAATCGATAAGCAATATCGATAATGCAATCGGAATCGTAAAAATCTTATCAATTCCCATCCCTAATTGTCTGTGTTTAAATCTAGCATTTAGAGCCTCTTGCACTACCGGTATATATGTATTGTAACATATCGTCACACTGTGGAAAGATGTCCTCCTTACATTATTGTATGTTTAAGAACTTTTATGCCATTTTTTCATAGCGGTGTATCATTTCTTAACACGTTGATTTTTGAAAATTATGCTGGTCATGCTGGTGGTTGAGAGGTGATGGCCGTTTACTAGTTCACTTGTAGGATTGTCTGTTGTTTTAGAAATACATATTACTGGTGAGTAGGATGAGGTCTGATTACTGTATGTGGGGTAAAGACTGATAGTTTTATAATGCAGCAGCAAGAGGAAGCAGATTGATTGGCTATCAATCCTAAACTTCACACAGTATACACTGATCAGTAAATGCTTCTTTCTCTCCCACTTTCAGAGTTGTCAGCATTTTAAAACTGAAAGTCGAGGCCAGAACTTCATTTATGATTAACAAACCAACAAAGTAGAATAGCACCGATATCCATGTTAATACAGGAAATGCAATTCGAAGTAAACGTAGAGAAAAACAACGTCCTTTTGCTCAAATAACACGAAACGGGCAACACAATGTTCTGGACATGCAGTTGAGATAAGTTTATATTGAACACCAGTAGGGGGTGCACCGTTCCTGGAGATACTGCAATACCAGGTCGATGCGTGGAGTGGACGGAGCAAGCCCCTATTCCATCTCCCTATTCCAAAAATCAATTTAATATATGGTCCCCGGGTAGGGGACGTATCAGATATTAAACTGATAAGAACAGATACTACACTTGATCTTAGCCAAAAGGCCGAGAAGCGATACCCACAAATGGTCGGAGGTAGAGACCTGATCTGCCGCACAGTCCCTCTCACTGACGGTTCTGGTGCTAAATGATGTGTTTACGTGACACTCGGTAAACCTGAGAACATGTTCACTGGTGTTACCCGTGAATTAATCCGACCTCACAAACGCACTAAATAGGTAGATTTATCAGAAACGAGCGATTCGCAATGCGGCGCGTGGGCGCGTCATTGGTCACGTGACTCGCTCGGGTCGACGTAAATATCGTCGCTGGTGAGAATGAGTCGTGCTGATCTCGTTTACTACCAAGTCACAAACACAGTCGCCGCAAACAAGCACCGAGAATAAATGTCGGAACACGTTGAACATTTTTCACGAAGAAGAAAGTGTTTTTACGGTCCGGTCACGTGCCCCACAGCAGCTCAACGACTTCCGGTCGTATCGAGTGGAGAACAGCCCCCTGCAGGATTCAACCCTGAACTGATCGTTCATCCGGGAAACTACGGACCGGACAAGATATTCAGAAGATTACAAAACACACGTGTAGAGAAAATCCTGCAAACTGAAAGTAAAGAGTTGTTCTTGTCTTCTTTACTGGTCGTTTACTCCCGTCTTCTTAATGAAAACCCGCTTGGATCTCACCTTCATTAGAAGGAGATCCGCATCCAATGAAGAGCAGAATAATATATGTGATGCTACTTAGTGGTCTGTGTTCTTACAGCCACATCATAGACATGTATGATGTTAACACGTCACACTGTCCTACTACAGGATATTCAATATAGTGCAATGTAATAATAATACAGGTGATACTTGAAAAATTAGAATATTGTGCAAAAGTTCATTTATTTCAGTAATTCAACTTAAAAGGTCAAACTAATACATTATGTAGACTCATTACATGCAAAGTGAGATATTCCAAGCCTTTATTTGTTATAATTTGAAGATTATGGCTTACAGTTTATGAAAACCCCAAATTCAAAATCTCAGAAAATTCAAATATTACATGGGATTTTAAATAAAGAAATGTTGGCCCTATGAAAAGTATAATCATGCATATGTACTCAGTACTTGGTTTGGGCCCCTTTTGCATGAATTACTGCCTTAATGTGGAAGAATGGAGAGGCACAGATGCTTGAAGTCCAGTGTGAAGTTTCCACAGTCTGTGTGGATTTGGGGAGCCATGTCATCTGCTGGTGTTGGTCCACTGTGCTTTAATAAGACCAGGGTCAACGCAGCCGTCCAACAGGAAATTTTAGAGCACTTCATGCTTTCTTCAGCGGACAATCTTTTTGGGGATGCTGACTTCATTTTCCAGCAGGACTTGGCACCTGCCCACACTGCCAAAACTACCAAAACCTGGTTCAATGACCATGGGATTACTGTCCTTGATGGACCAGCAAACTTGCCTGGCCTGAACCCCATAGAGAACCTATGGGGCATTGCCAAGAGAAAGATGAGAGACATGAGACCGAACAATGCCAAAGAGTTGAAGGCCGCTATTGAAGCATCCTGGTCATCCATAACACCTCAGCAGTGCCACAGGCTGATAGCATCCATGCCACACCGCATTAAGCGAGCGAGCAGGACATAACGTGTACCATTTCTACAAAACAGAGGAAGAGGGAGAAGAGGCCAAATACATCAGCAGATTCCTAATGACATTAGGGCTGCAGCTGTGGACCATGTTGTCAATCACTGCCTCACAATGGCTGAGGCTGGTCGGAGGGTGCAACCAAATGTTGGAAGAACCACTGTGAATTGAAGCTCTACCAAAAGAGTGTTTCTTATGTTTGTTCTAAATAAGTGACTGTAGTGTATTTTTCTTTTACCCAATGCTGTAGAATTGCAAAGAGCATATACAGTACACTCACTTACTCCCCTAACTACAGCAATGTGTAACTTTAGTGTAGTTTTCAAATGGCTGTACCAGTAGTGTATAGTGCTGTCTTGAGCATTTTCAGGTAGTGTCACTGAGTTCTGACCTTTTTTTGCATTGTAAAACACAGAAAATAAACTGTCATAATGAAAACATGACAAAGCCATTTGACTATCTTGTTCATAAACGATGGTGTAAGACTGCTCATTTGATGACACTGGCAGTTTCATTGACATGAATACTTGCTTTTGAGGAATGGACTATCCATTTTGAGCAGGTGACGTGCTTTTGCAGGTTATCCACTAGGTTTTGCAGTTTGCACTAATTATTTTGAGAAATGCACTCACTGCTGTGCAAATGTTAATAGTGATGTGAGAAAAGCACCAAAGCGACTGAGGAAAACTGTAAATTACTGAAACAAATTAAGTTTTGCACGATATTCTAATTTTTGGAGTTTCACCTGTAACGATGACAATAATAATAATATTCCACGTCATGCCGTATTGTTGGTCTTCTATTTCCCTATATTTTCCTACAATCGATGAAAGACTACTCCTTTTTAAAAAAGCATACGGTATTGATTGTTCAGCACGTATTGGGTATGCATGGTTATCATTTAACAATTAATCAGGGGAGAGCGCGAACGCAGTCCCCCACTACCAGAAATTATGCAGTCGAGATTCCCACATTTGGGGAATTCGCAGAGTTACAGCTCAGCCGGAGTGCAATGGCTAAGCCTCGCCCTGGGTGAACCACCTTCTTGATCATGGTATCTCCCCTGCCAGGTAAGTATGAGTTGTACACGTCCGAGACCGCGGAGTGATTCACCGACAGACCCCGCTGACTGACGGTGCCGACAATAGAGACGCTACAAGATCGACCATACGCGGGACCACCGGGGCTCCGAGGAGACACACGAGTATAACACCGAACTAACACGTCTGTAATAAACCCGACACCAAGTTCAAACGACTCGAAGAGTATTCACTTAAATCAAAAGTAGTTTGATCCAAATTTGAATTTCAGAGGAAAAATATAAAATAACTTGGGTTTTCTCATATTACAACAACTTCCGGTTTCTTTGTTTACTGCTTACGCTAAGGACACACTGCCACCTAGTGGTCTGGAAGGTGAACAACGCTGGTTGATTATATATATATCACTTTAAGTGGAAGCCAACTTCAGTCTCATAGCAGCAGTACCAAGACACATTTAAGTCCAGAAAAACACGTAACTTATATTTGTTAACTGTGAACAATAACGTGAAGCACGCTTGGACACTACTTTGTTATTTTTGAACACCAGTAGGGGGCGCACCGGTCCTGGAGGTACTGCAATACCAGGTCGATGCACCGAGCTATTCCATCTACCTATTCCAAAAATCAATTCAATATATGGTCCCCGGGTAGGGGACGTGTCAGATATTAAACTAGTAAGAACTGAGTTTTCTTTCGAGATTTATTTATCGACACATTTTTCTTTCACACATTATTTCTCACGTCTTAAAAACATGTCTTCACTTATTTTCATATGTAAAACAGGATATAAAATCAAGCTTAACACATTAAAAGCTATGCAGTGTATATAAACACAAATATATTTGTTTTTTTTTAAAAAGAAGCATCAGACATGTCAAAAGAAGGTGTTATAATTATAAAAGCCTGTGTGTGAATTAGTGTAAATGAGAGATCCGCATCCGATGTAGACCAGAATAATATATGTGATGGTACTTACTGGTCTGATATTACAGCCACATCATAGATGTATGATTTAAACACCTCACATCGTCCTGCTGCAGGATATACTAGATGTACAATATGGTGCAATAATAATAACTGTAGTCATAATAATAAGCATCATAATAACACAGTATATTCCATGTTAGACCGTGTTGATGCTGTTGCATTTCCGATCAGAATTTCAACTACAGCATCAACGTTGCGCCTATATGAATACCACACGAGTTAGATGCATAGACAGATCACCTCTTAATTATCATTTAACATGAAATCAGGGGAGAGCGCGAACGCAGTCCCCCACTACCAGAAATTATGCAGTCGAGATTCCCACATTTGGGGAATTCGCAGAGTTACAGCTCAGCCGGAGTGCAATGGCTAAGCCTCGCCCTGGGTGAACCACCTTCTTGATCATGGTATCTCCCCTGCCAGGTAAGTATGAGTTGTACACGTCCGAGACCGCGGGCTGATTCACCGACAGACCCCGCTTACTGACGGTGCCGACAATAGACTCATCACCAAAACCACACACTAGAAGGGCTCTGAGGAGCTACAGCACCTTCATACAAAACAACATTTTTCAAAATGAGCCTGAAAAAGATGATTAACATTTAACTTTAGTAATAACTGTTTCATTTCCCATCATGCAATGCGGTGGATCCATATCAAAAGTCAACCCCAGATCGCTAGTTGTACCTATTTAACTCCAGCAAATGAGTCACAGCTCATCACTGAGTTAAACAATATATCCTACTGTAGCTTAAGTTGTTTGATCAGCATTTTAAATTCAGGGGACATATTAAAATCACACGTTTTCTCACATTACAACAACTTCCGGTTTCCTTGTTTCCTGCTAGTGGGGATCTGGCTTACTGCCACCTAGTGGTCTGATACGTGAACAACGCTGGTTGTTTAAGATGTATCTGTGGGCTTTACAGTTTGTCAGAAATTATGCAGAATGGAATATTTAAAATACAATATTTCCACTTTTGGGGAATGAGTTAGTTGAGTGTGATGCTGAAGAGTTCTCCTTTAACGACAGGAGGAATAGCGCAGCGTCGTCATCATCTCCTCTTATAGGAGATGATCTGCTGCCAGTTCAAGAATAGCTCCCAGTCCGCTCGTTTTCTGCGTTTGCAGCCGACTAATATTCATCTGCTGTAAGTTACACACTTCTGCGGCTTCAGCAAGTCATCAGTTAATATTAAGCCTTACTAATATTCGATGCTTGCAGAGCGACAGAGGTTTAGTAGTTATTGATCCAGCTGAATCAGAATCCATTTATGGACAAACGATTACATAAACGCACACGTTGTGTGGGCCATCAGCATGTTTATTATGCTGTTTCTACATGTTTCATAGCACCAATGAACGAGAGGGAGAGAGCACTGAAGCATAATTTCCAAGCTATGTTTTAGGTTTCAAACATCAGGCCCACTTAAATGAGCTTCCGTCTATTTGGAAAAATGACTTCAAGGCCCCATAAGGGCATCCTGGGGATTGTGGTCCCAGACATGACAGGTGTTTCATGATGACCCTGCAAAAGGTCACGAGCTGAAACACGTTTGTATTAATAAAGTTAGTGTTCTGCAGATTTTGACCTTTTCAGACTGAGAGACTGACAAGTCCGAGACCGCTGAGTGAAAATAAATATAATATAAATGCCTTTACCTTTTTACTAAACCCACCTCACGCCGTTTTAAATGCAATGAACCAGTAAGATTTCAGTTACTGCAGGAGGGCCTTTACAGGTGTTTTTAAGCTGTGTTGGAACACTGTAACCATTGCTAGACATAATTAACCTACACATACATCTGTACATAAGATTCCTGAGTACAGCAGGGCATGAGGGAACATCAACTTGCACAAAGAGATGGCTAGCACTACTCCACTGGGCACTTTGAGTAGCAGCCTGAATCCATCATTATATGCCACATGGCGTTTATGAATGCTTTTACTCTTGTATCTCCCCCACAGATGGGCAGTGTACATCGGGGTACAAAAAGCTTTAAAAAGGGCTACTTTCACATAGGATGAACACATGCCAAATCTTCTTATAAGCATATTGGCTTGTGCATACACAAGATACTGTCTATAAATGTCATGGTCATCAGACAGATCATCGGTTATGTAATGTCCTAAATATTTAGTCTCATTGCGTATGTTGAGGACCGTGCTATGTTCCATTTCCCCCTTACAACTACTGCTTTCAAAATAATGTCGGATTCATAGCAACATCACACGAGAGATTTCATCGTTTCTCTTCATTGTGTTTCTCTTCTATTATCATTTAACATGTAATCAGGGGAGAGCGCGAACGCAGTCCCCCACTACCACAAATTATGCAGTCGAGATTCCCACATTTGGGGAATTCGCAGAGTTACAGCTCAGCCGGAGTGCAATGACTAAGCCTCGCCCTGGGTGAACCACCTTCTTGATCATGGTATCTCCCCTGCCAGGTAAGTATGAGTTGTACACGTCCGAGACCGCGGACTGATTCACCGACAGACCCCGCTGTCTGACGGTGCCGACAATAGACACGCTACAAGATCGACCATTCGCGGGACCACCGGGGCTCCGAGGAGACACACGAGTATAACACAGAACTAACACGTCTGTAATAAACCCGACACCAAGTTCAAACGACTCGAAGAGTATTCACTTAAATCAAAAGTAGTTTGATCCAAATTTGAATTTCAGAGGGAAAATATAAAATAACTTGGGTTTTACCATTATACAACAACTTCCGGTTTCTTTGTGTACTGCTGACGCTTAGGACACACTGCCACCTAGTGGTTTGGAAGGTCAACAACGCTGTTGATATATATCACATATGTAGTAGTGAGAAAGAAGACATTTTCATGTCCATTTGAAAATGAGATGGAGAGATGGGGTTTGACATGAAAGGAAAGATGTTCAAAAAATGGAAATGTCCCATTTTTGTCCTTTTATTTTAAATAAAGGTTTCACAAATCAGAGACTGTGTTTTTATGAATCTTCAGGGTCTGTACATTAATCCAGTCCTGTTTTAGAGGTCTAGGTACAGTGGTTTTGGATCTGGACCTGGTCTACATGCTGGAAAAACAGTATAATGTGCCTTTATTACATTTTCACAAATAGAATAACGGTTTCACAAATCAGAGACTGTGTTTTTATGAATCTTCAGGGTCTGTACATTAATCCAGTCCAGATTTGAGAGGTCTAAGCACAGTGGTTTTTTTTTATCTGGACCTGGTCTAATGAGGTCTTGGTATAAAACAAAAACGGCGAAATGTCACCTTTAGCATTTTCACAAATACAATAAAAGTTTCACTGATACAATAGTAGGTGTCAGGCAAAGCTGATGTCTTACCTTAAATGTCTAAAAGTTTTCACATCAAGAAGTGTCACAAAAAACAGTCAGTCAGTGGACAAACAGTCGCACTGCACAATAAGTTAATTTCCCCTTAACTTTCCCCTTAAGTGCCGAATTGGAGGCTGGCGAATCGGAAGCCAAGACACATTTAAGTCCAGAAAAACACGTATACTAGTTACAGGTTAGTTTAGCAATTAGCTTGATTATGGTTGTACTAGAGATATTACTGTTGCACTTTCTTCCAACACATTTACTTATTGTAAGTTGCTTGGGATAAAAGTGTCTGCTAAATGCCCTAAATGTAAATGTGTGTATCTGTCTGTGTGACATTTGTTGACTGTGATGCTCTTCCGTAACTTATATTTGTTAACTGTGAACAATAACGTGAAGCACGTTTGGACACTACTTTGTTATTTTTGAACACCAGTAGGGGGCGCACCGGTCCTGGAGGTACTGTAAAACCAGGTCGATGCACCGAGCTATTCCATCTCCCTATTCCAAAAATCAATTCAATATATGGTCCCCGGGCGTGTCAGATATTAAACTAGTAAGAACTGAGTTTTCTTTCGAGATTTATTTATTGACACATTTTTCTTTCACACATTATTTCTCACGTCTTTAAGACATGTCATTTGTTTTTTAAAAAAAGGATCAGACATGTTAAAAGAAGGTGTTATAATTATAAAAGCCTGTGTGTGAATTAGTGTAAATGAGAGATCCGCATCCGATGTAGACCAGAATAATATATGTGATGGTACTTAGTGGTCTGATATTACATCCACATCATAGATGTATGATTTAAACGCCTCACATCGTCCTGCTGCAGGATATACTAGATGTACAATATGGTGCAATAGTAATAACTGTAGTCATAATAATAACCGTCATAATAACACAGATTATTCCATGTTAGACCGTGTTGATGCTGTTGCATTTCCGATCAGAATTTCTACTGTAACATTAACGTTCCGCCTATAGGAATACCACACGAGTTAAATGCATAGACGGATCACCTGTTAATTATCTTTAAACATGAAATCAGGGGAGAGCGCGAACGCAGTCCCCCACTACCACAAATTATGCAGTCGAGATTCCCACATTTGGGGAATTCGCAGAGTTACAGCTCAGCCGGAGTGCAATGGCTAAGCCTCGCCCTGGGTGAACCACCTTCTTGATCATGGTATCTCCCCTGCCAGGTAAGTATGAGTTGTACACGTCCGAGACCGCGGACTGATTCACCGACAGACCCCGCTGACTGACGGTGCCGACAATAGACTCATCGCCAAAACCACACACTAGAAGGGCTCTGAGGAGCTACAGCACCTTCATACAAAACAACATTTTTCAAAATGAGCCCGAAAAAGATGATTAACATTTAACTTTAGTAATAACTGTTTCATTTCCCGTCATGCAATGCGGTGGATCCATATCAAAAGTCAACCCCAGATCGCTAGTTGTACCTATTTAACTCCAGCAAATGAGTCACAGCTCATCACTGAGTTAAACAATACATCCTACTGTAGCTTGAGTTGTTTGATCAGCATTTTAAATTCAGGGGAAATATTAAAATCACACGTTTTCTCACATTACAACCACTTCCGGTTTCTTTGTTTCCTGCTAGTGGGGATCTGGCCTACTGCCATCTAGTGGTCTGATATGTGAACAACGCTGGTTGTTTAACATGTATCTGTGGTTACAGTTTGTCAGAAATTATGCAGAATGGAATATTTAAAATAAAATGTTTTCACTTTTGGGGAATGAGTTAGTTGAGTGACCAGAAGAAGTCAGACCCGCTAGTCTGATGGTGGGAGTGTGATGCAGAAGAGTTTTCCTTTAACTACAGGAGGAATAGCGCTGCGTCATTATCTCCTCTTATAGTTTAAGGAGAAGGAGTAAACAACTCTCTCGTTGTTTTTAAGACGCCGAGGTTTGTTTCTGCGACGACATATCTGGACTGAGAGTCTCGCGTTGTTTGGAGGGAACCAGTCTGCTGCCAGTTCAAGAATAGCTCCCAGTCTGCTCCAGACCCGCATAACTGGCGGTGGATCGTTTTCTGCGTTTGCAGCTGACTAATATTCATCTGCTGTAAGTTACACACTTCTTAGGCTTCAGCAAGTAGTCAGTAAATATTAAGCCTTACTAATCCTCGATGCTTGCAGAGCGACAGAGGCTTATTTATACGCTGCAAGTTATTGATCCAGCTGAATCAGAATCCATTTATGGACAAACGATTACATAAACGCACACAACATCACACCATCAGGTAAACCCAACTTAAAAGGGTTACTTTAAATTAATTTATGGTAAGAACTGTGATCTGTTGATATTGTGTTGTGTGGGCCATCAGCATGTTTATTATGCTGTTAATTTCCAAGCTATGTTTTAGGTTTCAAACATCAGGCCCACTTAAATGGCCTTCCGTTTATTTGGAAAAATGACTTCAAGGCCCCATAAGGTCATCCTGGGGATTGTGGTCCCAGACATGACAGGTGTTTCATGATGACCCTGCAAAAGGTCACGAGCTGAAACACGTTTGTATTAATAAAGTTAGTGTTCTGCAGGTTTTGACCTATTCAGACTGAGAGACTGACAAGATGTGGCTCCGGAGATAGAGCAGGTTGTTCATTAACCATAAGCATAAGTGGGTAATTGAGTTGGGAAATATAAATGCCTTTACCTTTTTACCAGACCGATCTCACGCCGTTTTAAATGCAGTTAACCAGTAAGATTGCACGAGGGCCTTTACAGGTGTTTTCATGCTTTGTTGGAACACTGTTACCATGAGGAAGGACCTGTACACACACACAGTCATCATTTACCTCGGTGTCTTCCAGTAGGCAGCCTCACATGACATGTCCTCTCCAGAGATCGCCTCTCTCTCCTGGGGCTTCATGAAGGTGAAGGGATGCTCCTCCGGCTACAAGGACTGTAAGGTCTGGCCTGGAGGCAGCCGGGCCTGGGACTGGAGAGAGACCGGGACCGACGTGAGTCGAGTCATAACACCCGCTAAATACATACTGGACTCAATGTTGATTGCGATGGAGTATAAACAGACAGATGCTTCAGGAACGTCTTCTTGCCTTTGCCACCGCAGCATCGCCCGGGAGTACAACCTGCTGACCTGGAAGAGGTGCTGAATAAGGGAATAGACTTGCTGGTCATCGGCAGAGGCATGAATGAAGCTCTGCAGGTAAAAAAAAGCTATTAAAACCATTAATCAGTTTTAGGATTCAGGCTGCCAATTATGGGTACTGGAGTCACAGAAGTCATTACCGATGTTCCTTCTAATATGGAAAACCTTGTAGATGAAAATGGAGGCTGCAGAGCCCAACACACAATCACTGTATTAACATGAGTAAAAATATGCATGTGTGTCTTGTCATTGTGGTCTGTCAAACACATGGGACATGAATAAAAATGTGTCTTTGTGTGACTCTGTTTGTGCTACCAAAGGTTCCCTCCAACACGCTGGACTTTGTGAAGCAGAAAGGTGTCGACGTCAGAGTCTTGCAGACGGAGAAGGCTGTTGCTGAGTACAACAAACTGGCTGGGCAGGGTGCCAACGTGGGGGGAGTCTTCCATTCCACCTGTTGATGATTCAACCTTTGCCTTCCTGCGCCCACTGAGATGACCTGCACAACTTTCTGGCCTTGTATTAAAAAGCTGCCTAGCTTTTCAATTCTCAGCATAACTATATATAAAAAATGTTCGTGTCCAATTTGTTGTTATTCAAACGTTACTTTCTGATCAACATGAAGATGCGATACAAGTACATGTTACTTTAGAGGCTAATTTTGTGGAAATTAAAAGTACAATGTCCACTTTTCAGACTTATAAGACAGGTCATATGGGTGGTGTTGTTGCGAAAAGCATATGAATGTGTATATCATTACATCAATTTCTGTTTGTTTGCTACACAAAATAAAGATACTAAATTAATCACTTTCATCACATGGATTTGTTTTTATCGGACACAATTGTGAAATACAAAAATATTACCTATACAAATGACACACCACGAATAAAACGCGTACTTCCTACTACATAGATCATTTTTATGCTAGCTAAAACAGCTTTGAATGTAATGCCAAGCAGCTAGCATCCTTCTTCAAAATCAAGCAAGGGAAACTTTTGCATGTGAAAACTGAAAAGGGTTAATGTCTTTTGTTTGAGTCTGGTTAGCGTCGGGCAGGTTTGGGCATAATGTAGACTTTGACGGGCTTGCTAAACGGAATGGTTCCCTCCACGGCGGCCTCTGGCGACGGGAGGCTGTCAATGCTGTCGCTCCATCCCAGCTTGGAAGCTGAGGATGGCGAGGAGAGGGAGGTTGACGAAGAGCTGTAGGCCAGCAGGAGGCGCACCTCGATCTGAGAGGGCTCTGAGGGAGAGGAAGACAAAACAGTCAATAAAGGAATCAAAGTAAAACTGAATGCACTGATAGAAGAGAAAGTATAACATTTGGGGGGGGGCATCTCTCCCTGACAGATTTGTTAAATCTAGATACACAAGTTAACAATGGCGTTAACTTTAAACATGTATGTGATTGGGGGATGGACAAAGACACAGAAGCTGCAGGAACAGAGAGAATGAGTTGGATATATTGGAGCTCATGCAATCAAACATTTTCATATACACTCCTAACTTAAGATAACTGTATAAATGACCAGCATAAACAGAATGAAAGCCACCTGTGCATAAATGAGCATGCTTTCACGATAATTGTTAACGCGTCCTGATCCATACGCCCTACATTGGAGTCCTACGTTCGGAGTCCATAAAGGAAATTTGTATCATTTGTACGTTTGATGTGTATCGCTTAATCTCTCCCCTATTAAAACAAGACGTAGAACATGGATGGGAACATTTCAAACTGTCACTGAAACAGAAACAGCAGATGCGATGATCCTGACCTGTCCACGCGGTGTGTGAGAGGTAAACCTGTGTGATGAGTCTGTGCCTGTCAGGTCCAGGCTTTCTGAAGTCTCCAGGTTTCGGATGGATCACATGACTCTGGCCGTCTGGATACAGAACCTGCAGAGACGGGAGGCGTGTATGACGCACAGTTGAAGATAATTAGGCCAGTTTTCATATCCACAGCGAATGAGTGAGCAGCTAAAAAGGACATGTGGCTGTTAAGTAAAGGGCAGTCTCGTCATTAACTTTGCTGGACCACAGTTCAGGGTTTCCCACACACAGCTTTAACAAAGCTTAAATCTCTCCGGGGCCAAAGTAACAGTAAGCAGAATAACAAACATCCACACAAAAGGTCAAGTGCGAACCTGAGGTTAGTTATTTAGCTGTACACCAAACTGACCTGTACTTTCACAGTGTTCTGGGGATCATGGACGTGCTCCAGCGTTGCATCAATGCCTAGCGCCACCACCAGGCCGGTGGTGAATCTCAGCGGGTTGTCAGACTCCCCTGTGGGCTCTATAATGGTGGCTGTAGCCCGGTGGATCTGTAACCCAGCAAGGAAATGTTGATGACAACGACAAAGAAACTCACTGCTGTTGACTAGAAAGAGATAATTCAACAGATTCATGTGTAGAAATTCCTTCAGTGTACCTGTTCAGGCAGTCTGAGCTGCAGCAGGCCGCTCTGTCTCAGCGTTGTCTGGAGGATCTTCACCATCTCCACTGGTTTACAGGACGACAGCCGGGGCATCAGCTCCAAAAGTTTATCCACAAAACTGTCCTGCAGGTGGGGGAGCTCTGCTAGAAACAGCCTGGGGGATGCAGAGAATATGAATAAAGACACAGTGAGAGTGTTTTAGGAGTGAGAAAAACTCCTAAAACACGATATCTGCTCAAACTCTTTAATGTTTTTAAACCAAGCCTTAGAACTCTTCGCCACTGCCATTCATTGAATTACATTAGAGAATTAAAGAACTGGCTGTTTTGAGCTCAAGCAGTTTGAAACACAGACGGACACAAACATTGTGTTATATTCATTTGATTGATATACTCTGCTTGCATTAAAACATTATAATCATGCATTAAAGGGACACAAGTATTAGTTTATTACAATAGAAGTGTTTGCTTGCATTAAAAAGGTACACTCCTTTGTGAGTGAAGAACTACTGAGCGTGGGAAACAACAATGGGGGGACGGCAACAGTGGGAAACAATCTCAGTTCCCAGCAATATGTCATAAGGGCATGATGACCACAGGTCACTAGAGATACCAGTATTGGAAATTCCTCCGATACTGCTGAAGATGCTGGCATTGGTATTGGCGAGTACTGGAGCCCAGGCTCCGATCCGATACCACGTAATTGATTTGAAATAGGAATTTATTTACTGGTTAGCTCCGTCAGCTTTGACACAGTTCTTCTACGCCGCTCTTAAAACAGTTGCGCTGCTGTTTTAGAGGGGCGAAGAAGAATTGGTCACCTGACACCTGTTAAAAGGAGCTGATGTTAGCGCATCATGTTGACGGTTTTGCAGTACTTCACAGTGGATGTTCCCACCAGTAAGACGGCGACATGCAACATTATGCAAAGACTCAATTTCTCAATTGTTCAGACTTTGTGAACTGACACACTTTGTGAACTGAGCTCTGTAAGTTGTGCGATTTTGCGGTTTCTTAATTAAAGCTGATTTAGCCGTTCCTATCACTTCATTTTGAACATACACGACAACATATAGATCTTACCTCTGAAACGACTCAATGTCCTGCAAAAACTTCTCACAGCTGCTGATGAGAGGATCCAACCTGAGGAGAAAAAAATAAACACGTGGATACAAATGTGGTCCAGATGAAGTCTTAAATAAATACAGTGAATGTGTGTGTGTACTGACCCTTGCCTGGTGCGAGCTGTCAGGACAAGCTGCAGAGCTTTGGCCTGGAGGCGCACGTGATGTATCGTAGCTACCTGTCTGCTTTCCAAACCGCTGTACAGAAACTCTAGCTTGTAGGTTTCCTCTAAGATCTACAAACACAACCACAGACAAATTATCTCACAGGTGTGGTAACACAGGCGCGTGTGTGTGTGTGTGTGTGTGTGTGTGTGTGTGTGCTGACCTGTTGAGCTGCTGCTGTGGCCGTGACGTTTTGTTTGAGGCAGAGAGGGACAGCCATGTTCCACAACTTCTCCTTCAGAGCCTGAGGAAACGAGGTAAAGGTAAGTTTACTTTGAAACCACCAATCTGTTTCCTTAAAAGTGCTCATGTTATTTTTAACATAAGCCTTTTCAAACAAATATTAGTCAAAGTGTAATAGATGGAATCACACAAACACACACATGTGTACCTTCATGAGCAGCAGTTGGCAGCGCAGGTATGTAGCACAGAAATCAGCAGCTCCAGCGAGCTCCGTCTGCAGCTCGCCGAGCCGCTGCAGGTCTCTGACAGACGGACAGGAGGGGGAAAATACCATTTAAACAACAAGGGGAAATACCACCAAACATTATAGCACGTAATGTTATTGTGTTATTCACAATGTGTTGGATGAACAAACAAACAAAATACAAATCTGGAGCTGCTACAGAAAAAACATACAAAGAAGATGAATGAATTTCAGTAGGGCTTTCTCTGTGCTTGCCTATGTCACATTATATGTGTGTGCTTACCGTACGGTGAGGTTCAGCAGGTCCTGGGCTCCTGGAGCTTCCAGGTTCTGAATAGTGCTGACCCTGTTCAGACTCTGTTGTAGGAAGAGCTGAGCTGATTCTACAGAACCCGAACCACAACGCGAGTCCACCAAGTCCAGACCGTTGCCTGGCAACTAAAAGACAGGACAACAGTTACAGCAGACACCGAGAATGTTACGTTGATTGACGGTCATGAAAATGGTGTGTGTGTGTGTGTGTGTGTGTGTGTGACCAAGAATACAAAATATACTATTCAGACAAAAGAGTCCCGTTTCCTCTGCAGAAACTGGGATGTGTCTCGTCACAAGCTGTGAATGGCTCAACTAATCTATTATCAAATGAGTTGCTGTTTGTTATATATGACCGTCGGTTTAAAGTGTCACCTTGTATTTTAGAAAACTGTGATTAGTATTCTTTACTATTTTCAGATTTTATGGAACAAACGAATAATCAATTCATCAGCAAAAATAATAAACAGCAGAAGAATTGTTAACTGTAGCCAGAAAATGCATTAAATGACCAGATTTAGCCCGTGATGTTGGAACCTTCTGTTGCTGTTATGCTGAAACAGAATGTGATGGATCCATGTTGACATGGACGCTGCAGCAGGAGGATTCTGAAAGCTAGTATTTTCAGTTCTCACTCTTAGTGGCGGGACAAGGTGTGACAGACTGTCTCTCAGGTAGGCGTAGTGTCTGAAGGTGTGGTCGGAGAACAACGGTGGCATGGTGGGACACGACTTTGCAGCGTTGAACACCAACACCAGCACTGCAATGTCTGAGATCAAGAACCAGAGTCAAGAAGAAAAAGTTCACAGGCCTCAAAGGGAATGATCCATTTTCTACAGAAAACATTATTTAGTTTTGTTTTCTGCACATTAAGATTTCCTGGCAGATTTCCTGACAGACAAAAGTCACATGTCACTAGAATGACAGTTTATCTTTTTCCATTCTCTTGGTGATAAAATAGAGAGATAAAATTATCTCAATAACAGGGTTTAAAGTTTGTCTCATCTTCTCCATGTGACTATCCTGAATTCCTTTTCCCCACTCTGACATCTTTCTCTCACTAAATCCTACAAAATTTAAAGAAGGGGTCAAGAAAAACATTTGCTTAATGGCAATATTTTTTTTCTCCCAAAATAGAGCCCCTCATTAACTGCAGTTTTAAACAAAACATGTGGTATTAGGAAAGGCTGCACATGGAAACAACAATAGAAGATTTGTGAGTTAACTAGGCAGCTAATGTGGAGTGGTCACTTATAGATCAGCTTGCTGCAGAACGAGGTTGATCTGGCTGGTTTGTGGAAACTTCTAAACGTGTTTTGAAATGTTCAGGTGTGAGAAGGATACAGGCTGGATCATCCATGTCGGGCTCTGGTGTGTCGAAGTATGGGTGTGTGCTGAGCAGTTCAGGAACCAACGGCAACACCAGCGTTGGGTGACGGGAACCAAGGAACTTCAGACACCTGAGGAAAAATAAAAAATAAAACATTTAAAAACACAATCCGCCATCAGGTCATCATTCGATTTTCACTAACCAATCACGAGAGACCAATATATCTGCCCTGAATCTATCTTTCTATCTATCTAGTAATTTTAGGTCAACAGGTGATGTGTTGCCATGACAACATAATTTCTGCTGGTGTGAGAGTGAAGCGGAACGTGATAAAAGATAAAGTCAAAAAACAGAGCAAGCTATGTTGTGTTGTTGGGATAATTATCTCATATACACTGCTCAAAAAATGAAGGAAACATTTAAATCACAAATCAGATCTTGATGAACGAATTATTCATAAAAAAACATCACTGTTCAACCCATTCATGGCTGGTTTCAAAGTCACACTGAAAGACGCCTCTGTGATGTCACACCTCGGAGCCACAGCCGCAGTGGATCCTGGTGTATTTAGGCTTCTTCAAATGATATAACCTCATATAAAGTTTGTTGTTGTGAAATGACTGAAAATTTAAATTTGTGCTGCTAATGCCCACCCCTAATCAACTTGTTTTTGTGATTTATTTACAGTGCCATATCTTCCCATAAAGTGAAGCCAAAGATTCACACCCCTAATAAGAATAATACACTTACTTCCACACAGAGTTGCGGTCGGAGGGATACTTGCTGAGGTTCTTCAGCAGCTCCAGCAGAGCCAGCTGGATGCACTCTTTAGTGGAGACGTTGGTGTAACAAATTAATTCATGGAGAGCTTCTCTGATGTCACGAGACGAGTCCTGTAGACCAACAGTGACATCATCAATGTGTGTACAACAGGCTTGAATAACGAGTGCTGTGTAAGAGACAACACCTAGTTCAACACGTAGAGATGGATTGTTTGACCGGTGTGTGGGTTTACCTCCAACACAGCCAGCACAGTGTCCAGCTGGTCCTCTCGGAGTGTTATATTGGTAGAGATTTCTCTCAGCACGTGGATGGACTGCAGCCTCACTTCCTCAATCTCGTCATTGAACATGTCAACCAGGAAGTCCAGGCACTTTTCGGCGAAGCTGGGCGATGACCGAGCCAGCTGGCACAATGCCTCCACCGCTGCAATACGGACCTCTGAAGTAATATTAAAGGGCATAGAAAAGCATTAAATATGTAAAGCAGCACAGTAAAAACAACTAAACTAATAATGAGTAGAAGGCTGATACTAAAACGTGGAACGAATCATGACAACATACCATGTGATTAAAAACACGTTTTGGATGTAACAGATTCACTGGGAATATTCACTCGATACGACAACAAAAATAAGTAATATGGTCTCAGATAAATCCATCTTGTGCTACTTATCTGACTATAAAACAACCCATCACTACTATATATCAAAACACATCATCAGCACATCCTTGGGGCAGAGTGGGCTAAACATGTATCCCATGGGCTTTGTTTAAATCTGGGTTGAAATTCTTTGCTGACAAACACAGACAGGCACCATGTTTCCCGTACCGAACATCTCATCCTCCAGGCCGTGAACGAAGGCTCCGCACGCCCCCGAGGCGATGAGGTAGACAGTGTTTCTGTCCAGCTTCTCCTTGGGGGCGTCGTCGGCCCACTTCCTGCCAGAGGAGAACTCTCCAGAAGTAAAGAGCTCCTTGGCCCGTTCATGGGCTGTACGCTTCCTCTGGACACAGAAAAAGGAAAGTGAGTGGAGGTGTGCGGATTAACATTATTCAAATTTCTTATTTTGCTCACAGATTATCAATTAATCATATCTTGTGAACAAACCGCCATTACTCACCCTAAGATCTGACATGAGCTTCTTATCCAAAGTTTGCTCCAGAAAGTGAGGACTGACCTGCAGCATTGAACCCTGATACACAAGAAAAGATTTAACAAGTTTCACTTCTGAATGTTGCATTTATGTCTCAATCAAAAATCCATTTCCAGCATAAAAGAACATAACATGACTGGCTTGATCAGTTAAAGTGATGTTTTTCCCCATTCAGTAATACGTTTAATGATATGAAGCAAGAAGAATGTCGTCAGTTCTCTCATGTGCTGCAGCAGCGATGGATTAAAGCATTCATTTAGCTGTTGAAGCCTTCATTAATGTGAGAGTGAGGGATCCTCGACCCTCCGCTCACAATGAATGCCCGAAGACATTTCATCGTTTGTTAGAGATTCTGCTGTCTGTTTTATAATGTCCAGCAGTGCACAAGCATACAATAGCAACATGCTAAGTAAGGACTGGATATGCATTGGGTTGACAAGGAAGTAAAATACAATGAACACACCACGATGGGAAAAACATCTTATAACTGATCTGACATCGCATCAATAAATGGTTCATTTGTAGTTTGTTAAACAAATGTATTTTTCTAAGAACAAAATTGATTGAACATTAATTTCACACTTGAAATGTTACGGTGTCCGACCTAGTCAGATTCCTGTCAAATATCAGAACGTAACATTATTTTTTTTATGCCATCAAGCTATGGATGTGCTCACAGTTGGAGTCAGACGACCTCGATACCATAGCACCATTCCCTGATCACGACTGCCCTGACTACTGACTACAAATCATTTCACCAGGGCAAGATTTTCACACCCATCTCCGAGATGATATTCCTTCACAACAGTACAGGACGTGGAGACACATCATCCATCTACATACAGTATACAGTATATGGCCTGATCCCTCACCAGTGTTTTGGCAGCCTGCACCCGGACCATCCAGGAGCCATCGCTGACCATGTGACTTATCTTCCCAAATGCATCATCAACAAGTCTGATCTCCTCATTGGACGATGGGATGGGAACGATGCTGATTGGACAGAGAGAACAGGGAACTACGAGTCAGACAAGGCCGCTACACACTGGTGCAACCAATGAGTCAGAAATTTAAAAACGTAAATACAGAAAAAAAGTTTTTAATCGTTGTTGTTGTTGTTGTTGTTGGCTTCAGTGCTCAAATAACTATCTAACCAAATCAAGAGATCAGCAATCAACAATACCATCAAGACAATAAACTGCAGCATCATGGTAAATAGAATGTAATGTTACTCAAAGAAGCTTACAATTTCCTTTTTTTTCTTTCACTATACTTTTTTGAGTTTTTGCTTTTAAAGTCAAGAGCACTTGAGCAAAGACACTTATATATAAGTGGTCCCTAACACTGTAAAGCTTGTAATATCATTGATCCAGAGTGGAGCTACTTCTACAGCTGTCCTGACAGTCGGGCCCTCGGAATATCATTGTCTTCTCACCTTTCTGGGTACAGCTGGCTAAGCACCCAAACCATCTGCACCGCTGCAGAGCGGACCTGCTCATAATCATCTGACAGCAACCTGCAGGCCTGCAAACAAACATACACGTGTTACACATTTACAGCCACAACATCATCAAAAGTACTCTCAACCCCTTAACACCACTCACACATTCTCCCACAAAGATATCTGTCTAGCAATAGTACAACACCCACCACAAAACTCTACACAAAATATCTGCTTAGAGGGAGGTCTGTCTACTCCAAGGTTTCCATTGTGTTGTTAAGTTTCAGTAAAGATGAAGAGTGACGTTACCTGATCGTATATAAACTCATGAATCTTCATTCCTCTCTCATGCAGCTGCAACTGGAAATCAAAGAGACTGAATGAGCTGACATATAAAAATGATAACCATTGAAATTAGTGTGGTTCTGGTTACGTTATAGTAAGTGCCGGTGTTGGCAGTGTCTTACCATGGCTTTAATGGCTGCAGTCCGGACTCTCGGGTCCTGGTCTCCAAAGTAGTCGCTGATGATACTCTGGACATCCCTCACGCCTCCTGGAGCACCAAGTACAGCAAAATGACAAGACACAACAGAACCATTATAATACATCAAGTCACTCAGAGCACAATCATGACACAATCAAGAGGGGACACCAAAAAATTGTGTGTGAGTGGTAATCTGAGTTTGGACTGAAATGGCAAAAAGTCTTGTAAATTTCCATAAATCTTACATTTCCAATCAACTCTACTACAAAAATAAACATTAAGAGTGAAAGAAAAAATGAACACATGTTCTGGAAGTTTTTACTGTCTGATATTCCATGCATACCGGCCACTTTAATTCTTTCCACCATGTGTATGTTAGTAGATCAAAGTGATTATAAAGCCCCGATTTTTACAATCATTACACCAGCATACATCGTTTCTCTACAAGGAAAAGTGTTTGCCTCAAGGTGATTTGTAAGATTTCCCCTCTGGGAATCAAAGGCTTTTCTTATCTCATCCTCTCTAATGGAGATGGCCCCGAAAGCAAAAATCCCATGATTGAACACTGGTTATGTACATATTCTCACAATAGAAATTGGTGGGAGTAACCGATCATTAAAGGCAAAGTCAATAAATACAATGAAAACCCAAACTGTTACATGTTCTTATATACTCCAATTTAAGCTAGGACTGGGTCACTCAGTTGTTACAGATTTAATTATGACAATAATTGATGAGCGAGCGAGCAAGCACACACGCACGCACTCACTATTTGTGAATAAGGTTTATTGCACCTTGAACTAAGGAAAGTTACAGTTCAGTCATCCAAATATTCCGAGCGATGGCACAAACCTAATGATGTGCCCAGGCCCTCGTTGTCTTTGGTCAGTGGAGTGTCCACCATGCCAAGACACCCGAGGAGCTTCAGACATTTGTTCCTCACCCCGAAATACGTATCAGAGAGGTGCTGAGAGGGGAAAGAGAAAAAACACAGAAGAGATTTGTTGATTTGTGCAGAAGGTCTCCTTGAGTCTGTAAATCCATACAGAACACTGAATGGTGAGAACTGTGTACTAAATATGTCACCTTGCAGGCCATCTCTATGAGCCTCTGTCTGACTGTAGGATTCTCTGGTAGTTGTGTACCAATGACCAGCAGAGTGTCCAGAAGCTGGGCAAGAACCTGATGGGACTCTGCAGACACAGAGAGAAACAGAGAGGGAGAGCATTTTTTTTCTATTTAAATTAAAATTAAAATTATGGAAAAATATGTTTAATATCTTTAATTAGAAATCTAAAAAGGACAACGTTTTAAATCTTTTCAGGCACACTTTTCATAAATCCTGCCATAAATCCTGCCTAGAATCACTGAGGATCTAATGTATGTGGATGCATCTTACTCTCATTGTTGAGTGTGTTAATAGTGTCGTCAACGATGCAGTCAGGGCTGAAGCCCTGTGTTTTGGACAGCAGACCCAGCAGCGAGGCGATCTTCAACCTGACAGAGTTATCCGTCTCCTGGGAGAAGAAACCAGCAGAAGTAGCATCAGATGGGTTTTGTCTGTGCAACTCATCTTCAACTGAACCAAGTGAACATAAGATGCAGTGAATTATGCGTACAGCTACAGACTGTTTTGTTGGAGAGTAGAAGAGCTATTGTATTACTACTTTGCAGAGGTTATCTTTATATTTATAAAGCTTTCAATAAGTGATGGATTATTCATGCATGCCTGGTTTTGACCCAGAGCCCTTTACCTTGTAGTAGTGCTCCAACAGGATCCTGATCACACCCTCCACGCTCTCCACCTCCACAGGCTTGCGTGCAAAATGCAGCAGGTACTGCAGGGCATCGGTGGAGTTGGTGGCCTTACAGAGGTCGATGTGCAGAGCTGCCGACTTACTGGGTTTTGATAGACGCAGCTTCTTAGCCGGGGCTTCTTCATGGGGAATCTAGCAGCATAAAACAAAATTATTTCTAATCTCTCCTCATGGTGTGTAATCTGTTCAGTCTTCAACAGTGATACTCTAGTCTTAGCTTGTTTTTAATGCAAGAGTACGTTCACAGTGTTGTATTAATACGGTACTTACTTACTAGGTTACCTAGTCTAGGTACATTCACTTCATTTTCCACCACTGAATCAGAAAACAACACCCGGCTCTCACTTTTATAGGCTTATAAGTGTGAAATGCGTCTGTCATTAGAGACTGACTAACTTGCATTGAAGTTATAAGCCACATACATTGTTTTTTTGACTAGTGTAATATATAAGTGACTAGTGTTCAACGTGAAAGTGAGCAAACAACTGATTAATGTTCAAACTTGAGGTTATTAGCTCACTGGAGTTGAGGCTAATTTAGTCACATGAGCGACGTTCACCTAATGTTATCCCAACTGAGACGTAGAACTGTCAACACATAATTATTAATCTCACATATAATATAATAACATATATTCAGTGTGTGTAATTATCACAGACGACCTGCGTTGCGTTGTTGCTATGAGCGGCAGGCGGTTGTTGGGTTAACGTTAGTTAGCCATTTAGCATTAGCTAACAGAGTAGTTAGCTTTCAAGCTAACAACCGTCAACATTCACGAAGGTGAATGCTGACGGTTGTTATGAGTTCACAGTGAGCTACGATAAACGGATTCATGCGCTCACCTGTACTGTTTTGGAAAATTCCTCATAAACTCGCTTTTTCAGGTGTGCTGCCATGTTTAGGTAACGATGGTTAGCCAAGTTGTGTATTCAGGAACATGCATTTGTCCCTTTACACTTTCCGTAGCTATGGTAAGTAAAGCTAAACGCGTTTGATAAATTACGCATGCTGAAACCAAGCAGAAGCAGCTGTAATATAATAGGTGTGATCTATCGTTGACTATAAAGCGGTATTTAGGAAAGGTTACATGTATCCTCTTTCTGCATAAAATAAAGACTGTACTTATTGTACAGTGAATTGCTCTATTTAGTTATTTGCGGCAAATATACACAGGGTGACTGCAGCAATAATAACCCTTTCAATGTACAAATGGGCATTTCAGCATTGTTTTATTCACGATCGATAAATATAATAAAATAAATAAATATGAACCTATCCTTTGAATACAGATATATAGCCCTCATGTGAATCACAGTCCATTTTTATATTTGCATGTATCTACATACATGAGTTTCATAAGCCTGTGTGTAAATTGACTTTTAGGATTTTGTAAATTTTTCACTTTTTAATCAATAGTTTTCCATTATTTTCTAGTTTTTAATATTTATTAAATTGGTTTACCCAATTACTCTACTATTTATGCACTTTACAATGGTAAAAGCAGCTTGCTTGGTGGCTTTGCAACAAAGAAAATACAATTAATATAATTCATTATTTAATTGGTGGCTGATTTTTTTCCAATCAACTTTTTATCAACTAATTATTTCAGCTCTAGTTACTTATTAATGTCATGGATTAAGAACTTAATCTTGAAAAACAGATTGTAAAGGTTCACTAAAGGCATTGTTTTAGAGAATATACAGAAACTTCTGTAATTTGAAAGCTACCATATTTATTGATAAAGTTCACGGGTTATACAAGTCATCTGAATTAATACGTTCATAATACCATTGCTTTCTAAACGCAACCAAACCCTTAACCCCAATGGAAAGGTGAAAACATTCTCCATTAGGAGAAGCATGTGACATGTCAGACTCTGAGCTGAACAACCATCCACAGCTGCCCAATGCAAAGCTCCCTAACTGCAGCAGCTACTTTGCTCCAAAGCACTTCAGCAGGATATACTGTAGCAGAGAAGAGTGATTATCCTAACATTTGGCTTAATCTATTACAGACCAGCGTATCAACGAGATCCCAATGTTCATTTGATAAAGAATTCTGGTCATTACTTTGGATGAGTTGGCTTGATATTCAGAAGGTATCATATTAAAAATGCATTTTAATCAATACACAGAGGAGGGGAACCTGTTCACTGACAAAAATGTTACATAGAAAAATAAGTGAGAATTGTTCACAGTTGAGAAAGATCTACAAACTTGAGGTGTGCAGCCTGCCATCCAGTTTTTTTTTGTGATATTTCCACTTCAGCTTCTGTGGTTACCAGGTTACCAGTACCCAGTTCCTTTGTTACGTAAATACTGCAGTCATTTATGACTCATTTATGTAGGCCTAGATGTAAAAATCTGAATTGTAACAACACATCTGTAACACATCTGTAACACATTAAGAGTTTGAGCTTGAAGATGTTGCTATGGAAGAGAACAAGTCATTTAATTTCCAGCAGCTCGATGCCAGCTGCAGATGTTTTGGCCCTCTTTTTGTCTCCTCTTATTGTGAAGACTCCCACTATGAGCACCATGACTGGTAGAGCCACACAGAGCACGATGTGGCTGATGGGCAGCACGACTGGACAGGTGGCAGAAGGAATCGCATTCTGGTCAGTGGGAGGATTTTGGAACAAAAAGGTCGACGTGAAGTCCAGAAACGCTACTTTGCTGTTTTCTGAGGTGTTCACCTGACACCGCCACTTCCTGTTGTTGTCTTCCCTCTTGAGTTCTGTAACCAGAGTAATGTTGCAGCGGCTGTCGACAATCTGCTTGAACCTACGCAGAAGGGGAAAACTATTTATCAACATGTCAATGAGACACACTAAAATCAAAATAACATTTCTGTAATCATATCTTTGATACTTTTGGTTTGTGCAACAATTCATTTCCAATTGTATCTGTATATATTTCATTATTATTAATATAATTATGGTTATTATTGTTGTTGTAAATATTTACTTCATTTATATCTCTTATCCATGATGTTTATTAGTTTGGGTTAATACAATAAATTTTTAAATTTTCCTCAGAAATGTAACATACAAAACAGTGGATCGGTAACAGTGAGTGTTAACAGAAAAGTGAAAACCTGGTGTCTTTGGACAGCACAGTACCATCCTCAGCCGTCCAGCTGAGGTCAAATATGTTGGAAGAGTAAGACCTGCAGCTCCCAGAATCATAGTAAGTGAAGAGGATGCAGCTCAGGCTGAGGTTTCCTCCGGGCTGCATGTCAGTAATGGTGGAGAATGAAGTGATGGTGAGGACAGAGAGGTAAACGGCAGTGATGGGCTCTCCATGCTTCAGGCAGACGTAGGAGCCAACATCGTCCACGATGAGGTGACGGAGGATGAGAGAGCAGTTGGGTGTGATGGACATGCGGCTGGACTTGACAGAGTCCACCCTCACCTGCCCCCTGTTGATCTCTTCGCTGTACTGCACCCAGCCGTCTTTGTAGAAGGTCCAGGAGATTAAGGAGCAGTTTAGGGAAACTGGGCTCAGACACGTCAAAAGAGCATCACTTCCAAGGCTTCTGTACACAAACTCTGCATTCTTCTTGCACCTCACATCTGGAGACACAAAAGTCATGCAAACTCATTTTTATTTTTGTAATTTAAAATAATTCCCATCATTTAACGGAAATGTTTGAATGGTCAGACGTGGAGGCTATAAAAGAAGATCACCAACCTTATAACCTTGTATATATGTATAAAATACAACAAGATTATGAAATATATATAAACTTAGTTCCTCTTATCACATGTTTCAGATCAGTTGTAAGCAGCTCCACCAAGTAAAATGATCCAATACATTTAAAAAAGGCAAATATTTTCTCTTTCATTAATCAACTTAATCGTATCTTGAATATATATAAAGAAAAATTGCGCTTTGATGCATTAATCATATCAATCAGTCAAAGGAGTCATTTTTCTGCACCAGAACATTTATCTGATTCTAGACACTTATCTGAATTAAAGGTCTGTTGGTACTTCTAGGAAATTATCTGAGTACTTCTTCCATCCCTGACTAAATCAGATCCAACTGAAAATAAAATTAACATAAAGCATACCTGTTAGAAGCAGACAGGTGAGCAACAGAACTCTCATCAGGTTTAATCTGTCCATCGTGTCGGAGGCTTCAGCTCTAAACGAGCTCTGTGGGAGACGTCTGCCGAAGACAGTCTCCATTTCCTGTTACACATAGCTGAACTGGACACACACACATCAGCCGTCAACGTTACTGTCATGAGGGACACTAACATTGTACATAAATAATAAAATCATCACATCGCTGTCACATTTTTAAGTGTGAAAGTTCACTTTTGTACTTGTACAAAATAGTCTGAGCTCCACTTACCAGCTTGCTCCAGATGTTTCAACATCTGAAGCATTCTAGTCAATATAAATTATAAACAGATAATTTAAATTAGCCAGTCTTATAAATTATTACAAAAGTGTTTTGTCACTTTATTTTTGTGTTTAATAACTGCATAAATGGGAGCCCTGGTGATTCATATTATATAAAGGTATATATTTACATACATACATATATATGTATATTCATATCATCCCGTGACCCTGAATACAGGATAAGCGGTAGACAATGGATGGATGGATATTCATATCATATAACCACAAACTGCAACAGGTTGGACCTTTATTAAATGTAATTTTCCATCCTCTCTCCGACATAATTTGCTGGAAAAAAATAAACTGCATAATTATGAGAAGAAAAAACCCACCAATGTTAGATTGAATACAAGAAAATGCCACATTGCATAAATAAAGAAAGATAAAGGATGTGGCTATGTATATTCTTGTAACATGACTCAACTTGCAGGTTTTGTCCAACGGGGGTTTTGAGAGGAAGTGTAATTTTGACACCTTGTGGTGAAAACAACTGAAGGTCACATGCACAATCATATCTCCTGTCCGTATCTGCCTGTTTCATTTTACTATACATTTAAAAAAAAATAATCATGAATGTTTATATTACATTTTCAAAACAAAACCGACCAATAGCTGCTCAGATATTTCAGTCTAAGTCACTGTGGTGGACCAAGATTGTCACCAAATACTCAAGGCTAAAAATATTCACACAAAATATATGAAAATCATACACAACTGCAAACTAAATGCAACATAATGAATATTATTCAGATTAATTTAAAGGCACCGTTTTCTGTCACATCAACTTGATGTTTTATTGCTGAAAGTGATCAGAGTGCCTTGGGGTGCCACGTAAACACAACGGCCAGAAACCTTTATTACACGTCCTCTCTTAACCTCTTTAACTGTCCGGAAAGGTAAAACACCCTAAAAATCATAAAACATTTTTTTAAAAACCCTTGAAAATGAATCTGGTTTTCAGTTTCAGTGTCCCGGGATGCATGAAATGCAGCTCCAGAGACTTTCACTCTGTCAAAATAACATTTCAGGAATGTTTTTTTAGAATTAGAAAATAGTTCAGGTTGAGTGAAAAAAAGATTGTAAGTTGATCTTTAAATGTCAGCTTATTCTTACATTTATCAACAGACATTTAGCTGACTCGTCCAAACACTAAACGAGCAGACAGGAAGACACAGGACACTGGCTGGCGCTTGTACCCTTTTTTACGGTTGCTTTCACTCTCGGATCACACAGGAAGTGGTCTGACATGGGGGGTTGATGCTCAGTTTTTGTGGTATTGTACTTCACCTCACTTATTTAAGAACTATACAGATTAAATATCAAATATATATGTAGTTAGAATTAACTCTACATTATAACTTTATATTCATATTCACACATGCATAATGATGATCCAATAATAAAAATAGCATTAGCATTATGAATAAGTCTGATACTTTATGTACATTTTGTTGCCAATAATTCAGTAATTTTATTTAATTAAATTAAGTTAATATATATATATAATATATATTAACTGTTCTTTCACCACTGCACAAATGTAGAATGCATTGCAGGGCCATTGATTTTATACCATTGTATTGTCCAGGTGTCATTGTCAATATGGGAATTTTCCTGAACTGTTACTTTTCCAATTTGTTTGTAAAAAAGACGTTTTTTTGTAACTGTGCTGTTATTGTTTATTGAAATTTAGCAGCAGATTTCCTTGACATTACACAGGATATGAAACAACATTCATATTTATAAGCACTTTCATTTAATCATAAGACAAATGTCTTTATCGTCAGAAAGTAAGGATATAAAAGCATTTTTGTGGGTCCATCACCGTTCTTAAACCACAGTACCTTTGAAAGTCATTACAATTATTTACTGACCCCTTGTGTCCAAAATCAGGCATCACTTTTTCACATAAGTGCATAAACTTTAAGTATTTCAGAACTACGTGGAGCAGCTTGGTCTTCAAAAATGCTGCCTGTACTTTTTTACATTTTTTCTTTAGAAAGGAATAAAACCAGCGGTCTCATCACCACCAGGTGAATATGAGTTTGTGGAAGTAGTTGTAGCTCCTGGACAGGAAGCTCTTCTCCATGATGTGAGGCTGGATGCTCACCCTGTAGCCCTGACTCTCAATGTCCATCTGTACACAGTCCAGCAGGTCTTTGGCAGACAGGGTGGCCTTCCAGGGCCCGAACGTCACCACAGACTCCTTATCTGCCTCCAGGCTGTTGATGGCGTTGTCATAGAAACTCAAGTCCTCCTCTGTCCGCAGTACGCAGATCATGATGGTGGATTGACGGGCGGCGATGGCCTCAGCTCTGGCAATACGAATCAGAACCTGGAAGAAAAGTGAGATCGCTGCCTTTGTCAACAGCCAAGTAGATGACTTGAGTATTACAGGACAAACAGCTCACAAGTGAAGAGCGGCATCTAAAACTGGAGTCAGCTGATTTGCCTTGAATTGGGAAGAGCCACTGGAACCATACTGCAACTGCAATTTAGTTTTTTTCAGCAATTCAATTGTGTGCTGTGCTTATTAACTGCTGCTGAAACAACTTAACCACTCAGATCTTGTGATGCTACAAACGTTTATAATAATGGCAACAACTGGGAATGACATCAGTAGAGAAACAAACACCCATCAAAACCATGTTTGATGTTATCTTTGGTCAGGGCAAAATATAACATCAAACATGAACACTATGTCTGACTGAATAATAGAGTCAAACATAATGCTAATTCAGAGCGATTATCAGACTAGTACATAAACCTCATCAGCTGTTTCAAAGGCTTCAAGCAGAGCTGTGACATCAGGGCTGTGATATATTATACAGCATATCGTTTGAGGCTGATTACTGACTAACTGACTTGAAGTTACATGCGAATAGTTTGTAATTACTTTGGTCATGAGTAAACAGGAGAGGTTGTTATGATTCCTTAGTCACTCATTAGAGAAGAAGAAGAGTGTGCCACCTGTAGACCGAGTATAGCTGACCTCGATGTTTTCTTTGTAGTGTGGGACTCTGGAGAGGAACTGCTGCCTTCCCACCAGCTCTCCAAACAGCTGAGGAGTCTCCTCCAAGCGTTTGATCAGGGGGTTGATGTTGTAGAACACTGCCTCCCTGTGAACCTACACACACACACACACACACACACACACACACACACAGGTTCATACCGGGATAGTTGATGTCTGTTTCAGTGACAGGAGGAGGTCTGTTTGTAAAGCAGCAGGTGAGGACTGATTACTTCCTGGATGTTCTCTGTGGGCAGCCAATCCGATCGCAGGAACTCAAGGATGGCTCCGAAGTGTGAGCCATCGCGGTCGATGAAGTAGCGTCCCTGTGCATCGGTGCGTAGTTTGGACTGTCTGCTGAACAGCTCGGCCAGCTTGGAGTCGGGGTGTTTCCTGAGCGTGCTCAGAGAGGTGCTGAACAGCTGACCCCCGACGCTCAACTGCACAACAGGAGAGTGCTGAGGGGAAAGACGATTCATTCATGTTAACTTCATGCAACCGAATAGAGCTTGAGCTCTGCTACTCTGGAGAGCATTTTAAGTTGTAACGGTTTAACGTGTCCAAAATCGCCACCAAAGGACGCAAAAGGCATTTTGATTAATGTCATAAGGCCATATTCACATTTTAGGAACCTGAACCAATTATGTATTTTTTGCTTCAAAATGACTTAAATGATTAATCAATTCTGAAAATAGACTAAATGATGAAGCGTCTCAGCTTGAAACACCAAAATATATAGTGAAGGAAGTGAAGACATGCTGGCAAGTCTTTGTTATACATCACTCTGGAATTAATAGTTTGGCTTCGATAAAGATGCGGATCAAACTGAAAACTGATGTGCATGTAAACATGTGATTGTCATCATCAAGTAGAGCACTGATACTGTAATTACATGACAGTGAAAACACACACACACACACACACACACACACACACACACACACACACACACACACACACACACACATACTGTGTGTTCAGTGACTAAAGCAGGGCGTCAGTGTGAGTCGACTACACATCGATCTGCCCGGGTTGATAAGACCACATGCTGCCTGCCTGTCTGTCTGTCTCTCTGTCTCTCTGTCTGTCTGCCTGTCTGTGAGCATGTCTGTTGTTCCTGAAACACCTGGAGGCAGCAGGACTAAATCCTTCATGTTCAACTCCAAACACACAGACAGATCAAGCGTTTTGTACATTTTCATATGGTTGAAAACTTTATACACTTTTAAAAGTGGGAAATAAATAAATGAATACTTGAAGCTGAGTGAGAGAAAAATGTAAAGTGTAAACCATAAACTACACATAGAATACACCAGCCTTATAATGTACCAGCACTGATTCTGAGTGTTCAATCTATTGGATCAATGAGATGTACAGGAAAAGTACTCACAAATTAAACAACTTCATTTAACTTGTACAAAACAAGCCGTCGCAGCACCACAATGACACTTCATAAACGTATACGTCATCACAGCTTTATATCAACATTACTGACCTCTTTAAATCAGTTGGTTTTATTAATGGTTTAATTAATTAACCAAAAGTACATCTAGGGTAGAGACACTTGAGACTGGAATAATTACTTCTATTCGACTACCATTCAGAAGGAGGTTATTGTACTCCACTACATTTATTGTATATTACTTGTAGTGGACTGGAAGTCATGCTTTCCCAGCAGGTAACATACCTGTTTACTTCTGTCTCGGCCGATTAACTCGGGAGTTTCCTCCAGGTGGGATTTGAACTTTCTGAGGGACAGACTAACGCCTCACACCTGAATACTACGAGGAAATAATGTCGTGGAAGTATCCGCAGAGAACAACTGGGCTCATTCTGCAGGCGGAAGGAAACGTTACTTATCGTCAGTGCTGTCTAACCATCCACCTGTTCAGTTTTAAACCAGGTAAACTCAGCTTAGCTCTCACTGACGCCCTAAATATCTAAATAGCTAACAAAATACAGGAAGCCGTTTCTTACTGGATTCGCGGGTAAAGACTGTTTTTCGGAGGATTTGTAGTCCGGCAGACTCATCTTGGCTTGTTCAGGTGGCAGCTGGGAACTTTCTTTTAGTTTGACACCACTCACCAGGAGACAGGGGGCGTGGCCTAACCCGGACCTGATGCTTTAGTCCTGAGAAGATGAGTCACTCCCTAGTAGAATCTTTGACCGTTTCCATACCCTTCTCTTGAATTACGTTTAATTACACTAATTGGACAATGTGAACGCAAAAACACGCCCGTACAGACAGATGTGTCTCAGCTTTAATCCTCATGTTTTTATCATTCCCTGTGACCGTTGGGTTCATGTTTTTTTATGGTAATAATAATTCTGCATAACGGAATGACCAAGCTGTATATAGTGGTCTGTTCACGTACGGACTATATTTCTGGTACCAGGGAATGGAGCAGAGTGAGACATCGCACTGCATCCTGTCACCGAGTGAACTGCCATTTGACTGTCAACGCAAATTATACTGAAGGCTGAATCTTTTACCCAGCGTTAACTGAATGTAATAAAACATAAGTTTATGCTATAAAACTTCATCCAAAATCGTGTTAAATAAATAATAAAAAAAAAAAATAGAAGACAACTGTAGCATATTGGATGACACACTCTGGTCACCACTGAACATGGACTCATAAGAAAAACAAGTCGGACCAGTTGAGGTGATACAAGGTACTCGTGTGTTAAAGATCGTAAACAGGCATGTTCCCCACAAAAAAAGCTCAAAATCTCTTCAGAATTGAATATTCAACTCAACAGTACAGCCAAATAAACATCTTCTTGGCTTACTTTGAGATATGATGAGTGCTTTTTCTGCCTGAGGATAAGATTTTATTTCTAATGTTTTCTAATTTCAGTTACCAGGGCATTGATTCGAATGTTTCAGAAACTGACCTCTTAATTCTCTATATTTACAAGACGTTGTGAACACTGCAACCAAATGACCACAACACTTTAACTGTATTTTCCAGATTTTATTTTTTTTTGTACACAAAAAAACAGGGCTTGCTTCCATCTGGTGGAACTCTTGAAAACCTGCAACAGACAAAAAGCAACCACAATTAAAACCACTTAGTCACACAGATAATTTGATCCTGCACACCAGAACAGGGTTATTACTTTTCTTTGTGACAAGACCAATAAATCATTGTAGCTAAAGAAAAAAAATGCTACAAATTTTTGTTTGCTCACGTCAAACCATTTTGGGGCCTACAAAGTTGTGATTCATCGTGACATTGAACGGTTTCCTGTATATTCAGTTTTGGATTTAATTTCAATCTTAAACTGATTTTACATCCATGGAATAAACACATCATACGACTTCTAGGTTTAAAGCAATCTTGCTTTAATCCATTATCGCTAAAGGCAATACTACGTATTTTAAGAAAAAAGAAAGAAAGAATAAAGACACTATATGTATTATTTGCACTTCAGCTTCTATTGAAGCAGGTCCACTTTTCAGTCACTTTTCCTCAACTATTTTACAACAGGGAACTGTTTGTGTTTTGCGTCGACCCTTCTCAGACAAATGCCTCGATGTCTTCAAACAAAAGGACTGCCAGTTCTGAGGAACCGGAACAGAACCACAGAACGTGAATCTGCACCAGTAACCCCCAGAACAAGACAATCCAGTTCCGACTCGTCATCGTTTCTTCACTGAAGGGACAACTGCTGACACTATAATGTATCTTTATTTCCTGATAGCAGTTATTGCATAACTATTCTGAAATCACACATTAAAAAGATCAAGTTCATGTCCATCATGCCAAAGACAGCTGTGGTGACTGATTTAATTTTTATTTATTTATTTATTATTATTATTTTTTTAATAGGACAAACCAACTTCTCATGGTATTAAGCCACTATCACAATACTGCTCTAGCGATACCAAACACTGCCTGCTGGTACTGGGACCCTGCCACCTCTTACCCTCTTATGCAGTGGGTACCGGTGTTCCCTGGGGCATGGCGGGTGCCTCTGGCTTGGCCCCCTTCTGCTCAGAAACGGGTGTGGTGGGCAGCTGCTCCTCCTTGGGCTCCACAATGCTGACGTGGTCAGGCAGGGGCTTCTTGGGGCCAATCTTGCCGCTGGGGTCCCAGGGCAGCATGATCTTGACCTTGATACCGAGCACACCTGAGGATGGCCATGAAGCACAAAACATGCATCAGCACCAACAAAAACCAAAGCTATGATGTATGAGGAAACAATTCCCCCCCCCCAGGTAATTTGGTTTGCTTCCAGTAGCAATAAATCATAGTGGCACTGGCCACCTACCTATTAGCAAATACTGTTCCAGTATAATTTACCTTCATCCATTCTTAATTGAAGTCAGGTTCCTTTCATTCACAAATCACTACATTACATTAAGCAGGTAACGTGTTTTGCTTCAACCCTTCTCAGACAAATGCCTCGATGTCTTCAAACAAAAGGACTGCCAGTTCTGAGGAACCGGAGCAGAACCACAGAACGTGAATCTGCACCAGTAACCCCCAGAACCACCGAGTCCTGTTCCGACTCGTCATCGTTTCTTCACTGAAGGCCACTATCAAAAATATTTCCAATAAGACTTGAGGACTTCCCAAAAGTCAAACACTAAAGTAAATAAGCATCTCTTTAAAGTTACTGTGCCGCTACTTACCCTGTCTGAGCAAGACGTGGCGGACTGCTGTATCGACGTAGTAGTTGACAGGGTCTCCACTGTGGATCATCAGACCATCCACAAACTTCATGGACTTGGCCCTCTGACCCCTCAGTTTACCGGACACCACAACTTCACAGCCCTTAGCGCCGCTCTCCATGATGAACCTCAGAACACCATAGCAAGCCCTGAAAGAGGGGAGGGGTAAGGATGTTAGGATACAGCCATTTATCAAGAATTATAGGCAGTGATGCCCCGTTTTGGTGAGTAAAGAATCCAAAAGTATATATGTACAGCACTGATTGAACACGACAGTTTAAGGATGTAATATGTAGTCACATTTTCGGTTACCGTTTGTGGTCGATTCATGGCGTTTGACTTGGGAATGATAAAGGGCTGCAGACCCTGCCTATTGGCAATTCAAGTATTTCAAGTATAGCTTGTGAAAGCAAGTATTACATTTTAAGCTTCGGTTCCAGTATAATTTACCTTCATCTATTCTAAAATGAAGTCAGGTTCCTTTCATTCACGTATCACTACATTTCAAATCAGCAGGTAACGTGTTTTGCTCCAATCCTTCTCAGACAAATGCCTCGATGTCTTCAAACAAAAGGACTCACAGTTCTGAGGAACTGGAGCAGAACCACAGAACGTGAATCTGCACCAGTAACCCCCAGAACCACTGAGGCCCGTTCCGACTCGTCATCGTTTCTTCACTGAAGGCAAGGTGAACCAACGCTTCACCCCGAGAGCAAACAAGACAGATGCCAATTCTCATAGTAAAATCTATTTGAAATCTATGTCACCGCTGCAGAAATATGTCATACTCGCCACTTCTGATGAGCAATTCTGTTTTTTCTTACTCCTTAGCCACACTGCTTACAGCATGTGTGGATCACTGAACCCGACTTTAAATTTATTTTATTGCAGCGCTCATGTAAACGGATTAGAGGAGCCACACAAGCTTTATGAGCAGCACGGCTCGGCTACGTCTCTTCTAGAGATAAGGTCTCATCTATTTTATCTGTGTGCAGTTCACAGCAAAAACAAAGCACTCTGGCATCGTTCTGTCGACAGAACCGCTTTAGGCTTTTATTTTGAAACATTTGCAGGACAGTGTTGTGGAAAATTAAGCAAATTAAAGTTGCTCCATACATTAATAGTGAACTGACTTAATTGTGAATTATTTACAAATGAACACAAGCTTCTTAACTCTTCTGTCTAAAAATATATATAAATTGAATTTATAATGAAATTAAAAGTCCTTAACTTACAACATCGTTTATCACTATTCAGGTTAATGTATTAAATTAATTACATTTCCCACCTCAAATCATCCAGTCCAAAACATTCCAGGAATAAAGCAGGAAATTACTCCGACTCTTTAATCAAACTGCTTCACATTGCTTTCATCAACAACCTCCTTGAGAAACGTGTCATTTTTGTACAGTTCTGCTTACCTACGCACAGCCAGGCCTCCTAGCAGCTTGTAGCGCAGAGACTCTGCCTGGGCGATGGCACACAGACCACGGGTGGCAACCTTCTCAGCATACAACTAACAGAGAGGGGGGACAGTTCAACAGTCAATGGAATGTAGTGGTTACGGCCAAAACGGCTCCTCTATGGGTAGCAATGCTTTTATTACCATTTATCAACTTAAAAAGGCAGATGCAGGAGTTTGTATATTTTCTAGAATACACATGTACAAAAACCTTACTCCTACTACAACCCAAAACAATCTCTTTGGAAACACATTTCACTCTTGATGCTTTGACCCTTCTCAGACAAATGCCTCAGTATCTTCATGTGAAAAGGACTCCCTGATCTGAGGAACTTTAGCAGGACCACAGAACATGGAACTGAATCAGTAACCTGCAGAACCGGAGCCCTACTCTGTCTCGTCATCGTATCTTCACTGAAGGGCTGGCAATCAAGATTTTGAAACGCTTGCACCTGTATTAATATTATAAAACGGTATGCATCTTCATTTTAAACTGTGGTAACAAACTTAATTTTAGATGAGTTGGGTTGTACAGTTATCAGCTTTGGTCTGAATACAGTTTAGTGCACGCTGAATATTTTTGTTAAAGACCAGATCACGTCTGAGCAACCCTTGCCGTGTTAGGTATTTAACATGAAATCACTTTTACATGTTTTTGCCTTTGCTGATGGGGGCATTTTGGAAGGATTCAATTACAAATAATTGTGATGCATTTATTCCTGTATTAAAACACAATTAACCTTTAATTAATATAGTCCAGTGAGCACCTCACATAATTCACCCAGGTTTCCTCACCTCCACGCTGCCCTCGGGGAACCCAAACCTCTTCTGGACCACAGCGGTCAGCTCTCTGATACGACGACCCTTTTCTCCCAGAACATTCTGGGTTCTAAAGAGAATCAAACACACTTAGGATTACACTTTATTCCTGTGCAAAAAAAAGTCAGTTATATAAAGCATCAAATGAAAAATTCAGTCATGTTCAAAGTTCTGTTTTGTCAGTGCTGAATATCATGACCAAGCCATGACGTGGTACGGTCTTTTCGTTTAATAAAAATGCATTACAGTCTAATTTACAGGATACGTTTGTCTGAAAAATAATTTGTACAATTTACACTCAGTCTGTGTGGAATTACAAAACCTAGTTTTTACAAAACCCTTTTATGTAAAAACATGACAAGTGTGTCCAAGAATCCAAGAACAACATTTACTGATGAAAGTTTGAGATTGATTCTTATACTTTAAAATATTTACATACTTTAAAATGTAGTCAGGTTCTCTTCATTAACTTTATCACTGCATTACATTCAACAGGTAATCTATGTGCATGCTGCTTCAACCCCTGATGTCTTCAAACAAAAAGGACGTTCTGTTCAATCCTGTGGATGAATTTTTGATTTAATTTCAATCTCAAACTGATTTTACATCCATGGTATAAACACATCCTACGACTTCTAGCTCAACCCTTCTCAGACAAATGCCTCGATGTCTTCAACCAAAAGGACTGCCAGTTCTGAGGAACCGGAACAGAACCACAGAACGTGAATCTGCACCAGTAACCCCCAGAACCAGACTGAGTCCAGTTCCGACTCGTCATCGTTTCTTCACTGAAGGGACAACTACTGAGACACTGAACCAACACTTGAGTGCAAATGAAAGGGTGCTGGACTGGACTCTCACCTTGTGGCCAGGATGATGATCTCAGTCCTGGTTGGGGTCACACGCACCTCCACACCGGAGTACCCATCCTCAGCAAGCTCGCGAGTCAGGAACTCGTTCAGCTCGGCCTTGAAGATACCGTCTGAGACGAACTAGGGAGAGAGGTCAGGGTTAGCCATGACAAACCTGACCGTTACACACAGAGTTACAGAGGTGTGCAACTGATTACTTCATTAAAGCAAACTCAACAAATACGCTGCTTCTACCCCCATTGATTAGTTTTAAAATGAGATCCAGACCACAGAACTGGGCTGTGAAACGTCAGCTGTATAGTTTACACATGTTTAACTACCAACAATACTGAAGCAGCATGTCTAGTCACTACCGTCGGCGGTTTGCAGCGTTTTAAAATTAACTTATATTTAAATCAAACGTTACCTATTAACATTACGCGTGATCTTTTTCTGAGGTAACGTTAGCCACATAGCGGTCCCCGTTCATTAGACGCTGACGCGAAGTGACGATTAGCCACATTGAGAGACTTTCACCGGCAGCGAGCAGGGACTTTACACGGGGTTTGTAGTTTAGCTGCTTTTAACGCAACCCGGCGGAGTTTTAAACGGGTACGGGGCGCCCATGCGCCGGTAGTAACTGGTCCCCGGCAGACAGCGCCATGCTAGCTAGCCAAATGAGGAGGACGCGGCGCAGCCAGCATCTAGACCAATCCTCTCCAGACCGGAGGTGTACGAGCTCGACTAACTCCAGGCTGGACGTGAACCGGGTGTATCCTCAACATTACGACCCCATTTGTATGTAAACTGTCGGTCTGTGTGAGAAAAACGCCGATAAGCAGTGCTAACCTTCCTCTTCTTGGAGATTTGCACCGCCATCTTCCGAAAGGCCGTAGACAGGAAAGGACCCGCAGAGGACGCGGAAATGGATTTATACCAAAATGATTCACTTCCGTTGACGCCATGCTCAGGGTGCCACTGGGACTTGTAGTTCTTTAAAGGCTGACCTTTGATGAAAAGAAGAAAGTCGCCATGCTCGGTGAATACCGTACCTCCCATGGGTAATGATGGCAGGTGCGTGTGTGTGTGAAATATCAAATAAATTTAACAACTCATCACAGTTATTGATGGTGATGATTATTGGCTATTAGTACAAACTTTGCATTAAAATGTACTTAAAAGAAGAGTTATGTATTTTTATATTATTGCATTTTAATTATTTTTTCATTCAATTCAATTACATTTTTCTTTCTTTATATTTTATTTTTTTGTAAAATGTATAAGAATAAATAATAAATGTACAAGATAGGGATGTTCTATCTCCACTTTATAATTAATCTTCTTTAAAATGTATGCCTATCTAGTTAACAGATGTAGTCAGTGGTCAGGGGACTTTACATGTCACTGGTTCATGGTCCCAATAGGGGACAAATTAAGCTTATTAGACTGACAGTCTAATGCAGTGAAAAGAAATAGCCATAGTGGACCTGGGAAGGAAATTACACATTGAAATTTTCCGTCTTTGAAGTTCAATATTGCAGCCTTTCTCCCAACATGCTTTGCAATCAGTGTTGATTTCCTCCACGCTCATATTACAACGGCATTCCCCTGCCCCCTCAGATCTTCAACAAGGAAGGTAACAACACTGTGCAGACCTGCACATGACGAGTGGGAACAGAGGAATACGAGATGTAGTGGACTCTTAAAGGACTTTATTTTTTTTTATGCAAGATTATGAAACGTTCTTCCTCCTCTTGGGTCAAAGGTTGGAACTATTTTCTGAATTCTACTGTGGACCAAACTAACCACTTCTAAACAAAACAATAACATTTAATTCATCCCTATATGCCTGACTGGTTCCACGTTACTATGGCATGCTGCATACCGCCTCGGTAAACAGATACAGCCGTTCTGCACTCAGCAGAGGAGGAGACGCAGAGGCTCAAGATAAAGCAGCAGTGTTTGTCGACCTGAACGGTTTGCACATCCTGCATGCTGCTATTGGCTTTGGGTTACATCCTGCATGGGGCCTGAAGGCAAAATAATAAAAAACAGGCAGAGGGCAGGTGCTCCTACAGTACGATCTGGTCTGCAAGTATTCGTGTTTGATGCATTGTAACATTTGATGTTTTGTTCAATACGTACCTTAAAAAAAGGTAATTTTTATACTCCTTGATTGCTGGTCCTCAATTTCACCACTTTATCCCACATCTGAAATGATGAAGGAACATATTTCTACATTTAAATGTAAATTCCGCATTAACCACCTTAAACAAGTCATAACATTTCAGGTAATGGAAATCTAGGATATTAGCAAACATTCCACGTAAGCATTTCTCCAATGATTCACTGTATTTATTATTTTGATTTAATTAACATGTTATATATTGTTAGTTTAATCTGGAATAGTCTGACTCCCAATATGCATTATTGCAAAGTTTTGATTCTGCACATCTCCACTTTTTAACTGCTCATCCTTCTTCCCCTCCTCCGCTTTATTCCCAGGATGGACTAACACCTACCATTTTAGTGTTGAAATGCCTCCAGCTGATGAGCTGACCCTCTCTGTGCGGTTGAAGCAGTGCCTGAACAACTATGCCATTAATACTCTCTTTTTCATTTTAATCACATCACTTGGTTTCCTTGATGACCAGTTGTAGTTTTGGCCTCACAAAAAGGAGGTTCCAGTGGAGGAGTGAAATGGGGATGCACACGGAGAGGAGGAGCAGGCAGCTGATGAGGAGGAGGAAGTTGAAGGAGGAGGTAGCAGAAGGAGTGACTGCAGATGATGAAGCCACAGAAGGAGAAACAGCAGGGGACGAGGCCCCCGCAGAGGAGAAGGAAGCAGTGGAAGAAACAGACGAGGTCAAAGAAGACACAGTAATTGCTACTCAACAATAATCCAACCTCCCTTAGTTTTGCTTCCCCCTCTGCCCCTTGAATGTACTGAAATGAATCACCCCCACCCTTCCCCTCATTCCTGGAATGCTGTTTCTCCTTCCCTCACCGTCTCTTTAATGTCCTTTTCTTCCATATTAAGGGTTTGCCTCCTTTAAAGTGGCTTGTCGTCCTCATACTGCATCTCCTCGTCAAGTCTCTTTCAGTATTTACCACAAATTCCTCTTTCCTGTTGTATTTCTGCATCTTTTTCTGGGTTTTGTTGATGACATTATTCCCACTTCCCTTCGTCCATATCCAGTCACTTTTAACTGTCCTGGTCATGGTGTGTCCTAAGTGTGTCCTTGTCGGGGTCAGTAAGCCTGATGAGTGGTTGCCGTTTCAGCGTGGATATCTGGTATGTTTTGTGTGGGGATGAGCTCAGTCTGACATCTCTAATACTATCGTATCTCTTCTGATAGCAGGCCCACGCAGAGGAGAGGTCTATCAAAAGTCTCCCAACACACTGATGTCTGTTTGCCAGTGATGTGATGTGAAACTACAATAATGATAACTAAATACTAACTAACTGTCTACTAAAAGACAAATTCATTTGTTTTAATTCTCACCTGAAAACCGGATCAATAACAATGTGAAAAAAAGCTGCTGTTTGACATTTCAAAGTAGAAGTAAGGCCCATTTTAAGAGACTAAAAACATTTTCTCATACCCTTTTTAAAATTAGAATTATTTCACAGTTACAGAAGATGAACTAATGTGGTAACAAAAAATGTGAGTCAATAAACGGACCACGTGAATTACGTTTTATGTTGATCTTCTTTCCTTCTTTGTGATATTCGCGTACTAAACACCACATGCTTTCATCTTCATAGGAAGAAAAACAAGAAGTATATTTGCTTTTGCTTGGTGTGAATCATATTGGGATTTCATGCATGATCTAATTGCATACAAAGATTTCATGTGCAGGTATCAGGGATAATTTCTACCATCTCCGTCCTCGGCAGTTGTGTCGTGTCTTGCAGGCCAGTGCACATTGTGGGAATTTGACTCAGCTCTGACTTTCACTGATGAGCATTACTTCAAGATGGCAGCTGACCACGCAATATTTGTTTTTAGTTCAGTGTTGCATTAAAGAACATCGGCTCAGGCATCTTTCTGCCATGGCTTCTTACACTGTTTTGTTTTGATGCCTTGAGAACAGGTGGAAAGTTTTGTTGGGGTGTGTGCAACTCTGCCTGTGTGCACACAAGCATGACTTTAGACACATTTGGTTATGTTGCATGAAGAAGGGACAATCTGACCTGACAGGGGGACATGTCTTACTACTGAGTCCTACCTTTTGTTTCTTTTTGCCAAGAGCAAAGTGGATGTGACTAGTTCCAAAGAGGACAGATGAGAGGGAGCGCCTCTCGTCAACACTAGGAGAAAAAAAAACAACAACAAAAAAACAACAACAGAAGAAGATTTAAGTTATGTCCGATGATTCACTCGGTTGTGAGCTGCTGCCAAATTTGCTTCCAGGTTGTGTAGATCTTTCTTGTTTAATAGTGTTTGGTACTTACTATCTTTATTTGTATGACAGAATCAAGTGATTGTGGCTTCGAATTATAGAAAATAATGTCAACTCCCTCAGTGAGTTTGCTTCGAGAAAGCAATCATCGGCTGAGTGATTACACATAAACAAAACATAAAGAGATCATCTGATATGCTGCAGCACACTCTTAAGCTCCAGTCTGGACTCACTGACTTAGGATATACAGAATATACAGGATATACAGAATATACAGAACTCTGTGGGTCGTTAGATCCCTTCTTCATCTTTCTGTCGCCCCTCGTTGCCACCAAGAAGAAGAAACAACACAGGCAGTATTCTAGCAAAGAGTGTCGGCTGTGTTTGACGTGCCTACAGAAATCATATTTCGCTCTCATTAAGAGAGTGGATCCATGTGGGACACAAATACATGACAATCTTCAGACTTCAATAATTCAGACAAAGAAATCACTGATTATATTGGAATTAAGAGTCTTGGTGGAGAGTAATATGAAACAGAACGGTTGTTTTTAAAAGAGGAAAGCTTTTAGCTTTTTTTATGCCATCTGTCAGGAATCATCGTTGGTTTTATTGTGTAACAAATTAAGCAAATCCAGCTGTAATCTTTTTTTCTTAAATCCACTAAGCTTAAAAACCCCTCCTGCCCCTTAGATCTGAGCCAGGTCTCTGAGAACAGAGGGCTCTAACAACAAGCCATAGACTGCACCGATTTGTACTGAATTATTTGATTTTTTGGAAAATATAAGATGCTGTAATTCTACAGAAAGAAATTCAAAACACACATATTTAATACATTCTTGAGGATTTCCTACCTCAATAATCTTTCATTGTTTTCCTTGTAAGTATTTGTTATTTATACATGATCATTTCTTTTAACAGGAGGAAGAAGCTGAGTTGTTAAAGCCAGGGGAAGTCTCTCTCCAGGTAAAACACACTCTTTCTCCACTGCTTTTGCTTTACCACTGGAGGGCAGTAAAACATTTTGTGAAATGGTAGCAAACATTACAAATAAGTCCTCTTAGAGTTTCTAATACCGCATTTATGTAACCAGATTAATTAAACTGTGTTTTGATTTTGCGTGACTCTTTGACCCAGCTATTAGATAAAATAACTTTAAATAAGAACAGACAATGACTCAAACTTCTGTAATGTTCCTGCCTTTACACGTAAGATGCATAAAAACGCTGATACGCTCCTCGCAGCACCTTGATGTTTGCATGTAGTTGTCTTTAGTTTTCTGTTGACCTGCACTTTGAGATGTTCAGTCAGAGGAAACTAAATAATGCAGCAGCATATTTACAAGGGACTGCCACTACTGGCCCCGTCTGCAAACAGCTTCAGTGAGCACACAGTATGCCTGGGGATCATCTGGAGCCATAACAATAACATCCCACAATTCTATTCTTTGTTGTTCCTCTGAGGCGGTGGCAATGATGATGATGATAATAATAGTAATCCTAATCTTCAAAGCCTGTCTTGTAGTCCTTCTCTGCATGTCAGGCTTCTATGACCCCACTGAGTTAAGAGCCACAGAAGAAGCTTTGAAGGAAAGGCAGTGCTCATCTCCCTCCTCCCATAGCTGTCTCCAACCCCTGCGAGCCCCTGTCATGCCTGGTTAGAGGAAGCTGCTAAGTGAGCTTCAGATGTGCCTCTGGAGGAGCGGCATGTTGGGTGGCAGTGACATGGTGGAGGTGGTGGTTGTCTCAGCTACCACAGATTGTCTACTGGGAAATGTGTGACCTCGTTTTTTTGTTTGTTTCCTGTTCGCCTTGTGTTTCAGCCTGAAGGAGCCCCCCTTTATGTTTCTCCCTGACCCTTGATGCTTGACCCCCCCTCCGTATCTCTCCAAGGCCACATTGGACCCCACTGGAAACTGTCGGTCATGTGCTTGAAGGCACAATCCAAACTGAAAAGCCCTAACCCACATTTGCCTTTGACTGCAATGTTGAATTAATTTTTATATTTTGAGTTTAGTGACATACTGTAATGAAAATGTGCAGAATAACCTCATGGTGTCAGTTGGTTTTTAATGAGTAGCTCTTGTAAAATGCAGAACAGTCATATTGATGAATTCAAACATATTTCTACATGTTTTTATATGTTTTACTTTGAGTAATTCTACACTCAACAAAAATATAAACGCAACACTTTTGTTTTTGCTCCCATTTTTCATGAGATGGACTTAAAGATCTAAAATTCATTCCAGATACACAATATTACAATTTCTCTCAAACATTGTTCACAAATCTGTCTAAATGTGTGATAGTGAGCACTTCTGCTTTGCTGAGATAATCCATCCCACCTCACAGGTGTGCCACATCAAGATGCTGATCTGACATCATGATTAGTGCACAGGTGTACCTTATACTGCCCACACTAAAAGGCCACTCTGAAATGTGCAGTTTTGTCTCACAGCAAAATGCCACAGATGCCACAAGCATTGAGGGAGCGTGCAATTGGCATGCTGACAGCAGGAATGTCAACCAGATCTGTTGCTCGTGCATTGAATGTTCATTTCTCCACCATAAGCTGTCTCCAAAGGCGTTTCAGAGAATATGGCAGTACATCCAACCGGCCTCACAACCGCAGACCACGTGTAACCACACCAGCCCAGGACCTCCACATCCAGCAGGTTCACCTCCAAGATCGTCTGAGACCAGCCACTCAGACAGCTGCTGAAACAATTGGTTTGCATAACCAAACAATTTCTGCACAAACTGTCAGAAACCGTCTCAGGGAAGCTCAACTGCATGCCCGTCATCCTCATCGGGGTCTTGACCTGACTCCAGCTCGTCGCCGTAACAGACTTGAGTGGGCAAATGCTCACATTCGATGGCGTCTGGCACGTTGGAGAGGTGTTCTCTTCACGGATGAATCTCGGTTTACATTGTTCAGGGCAGATGGCAGACAGCGTGTGTGGCGTCGTGTGGGTGAGCGCTTTGCTGATGTCAATGTTGTGGATCGAGTGGCCCATGGTGGTGGTGGGGTTATGGTATGGGCAGGCATCTGTTATGGACGAAGAACACAGGTGCATTTTATTGATGGCATTTTGAATGCACAGAGATACCGTGATGAGATCCTGAGGCCCATTGTTGTGCCATACATCCATGAACATCACCTCATGTTTCAGCAAGATAATGCACGGCCCCATGTTGCAAGGATCTGTACACAATTCTTGGAAGCTGAAAATGTCCCAGTTCTTGCATGGCCAGCATACTCACCGGACATGTCACCCATTGAGCATGTTTGGGATGTGCTTGACCGGCGTATACGACAGCGTGTACCAGTTCCCACTAATATCCAGCAACTTCGCACAGCCATTGAAGAGGAGTGGACCAACATTCCACAGGCCACAATTGACAATCTGATAAACTCTATGCGAAGAAGATGTGTTGCACTGCATGAGGCAAATGGTGGTCACACCAGATACTGACTGGTCCCCAGACCCCCAATAAAGCAAAAAAATGCACATTTCAGGGTGGCCTTTTATTGTGGACAGTCTAAGGCACACCTGTGCACTAATCATGATGTCAGATCAGCATCTTGATGTGGCACACCTGTGAGGTGGGATGGATTATCTCAGCAAAGCAGAAGTGCTCACTATCACACATTTAGACTGATTTGTGAACAATGTTTGAGAGAAATGGTAATATTGTGTATCTGGAATGAATTTTAGATCTTTAAGTCCATCTCATGAAAAATGGGAGCAAAAACAAAAGTGTTGCGTTTATATTTTTGTTGAGTGTAGTTTTCTAACACAAGGAGGCAGTGACCTTTTCAAAAGATATTACCTGTGGTCTACGTCAGATTGAGGTTCCTGCTCACTCTTTAGTGTGTTCTGCTCTTTCATCGCCGGCTTTACCAGTGTCAACAAAAACAAAAGAATGCACAAACTGCAAAACTGCAAACTACTCCACCACCACCACCAATTACTTCTGCCAATACTGCTGTCAAATCAATGCACTTTGTTGAATGAAGAGTGAAACACGTGACTAAGACTTTGGTGCAATGGAAAAGGCAATAAAGTAGACTGGTAAAAAAAAAAGAAACCTCAGTGGTTCCAGTTTTGGTTTATTTTTAACTCTTTGTCAGCGCAGTGGGTCATTGTGCAGAGGAACAGCACCGGGGCAAACAGGAATAAAAGAAGAAGAGAAAAAGGGGTGGAGGGAGCCTCCGATGCTATAGAAATATATTTTAGCATTGTAAGTACTTAACAATACCATGTTAGTGTTAACAGGCTAAATAGACCTCTACAATAGGCCGTCCTCTACAGGTCCACTGCCATACAGTTACCAAGAGTAAGAAAACATTTACTCTACAATACTTTAAATAGTCATTGAACAAAATGGAAAAAACACAATATAATGACTCAACCAAAAATTCTCAGTCTACAGAAATGCTAGCAGCACGGAGAGGCTGTACCTAAACAGCTGCATGCTTACATGCTGATGTGTAGATAATGTTCACCATGTCCACCATCTCAGCATGTTAGCATGCTAACATTTTCTAATTAGCAATGGTGGCTAAAGTTTCAGATTGATTGATGGATGCAATTATCGGTTGCAACTGGTTATTGGGACTAGCTTATGTAAGTACAAGTCATATTTTGTTTTACAGGGAGAATGATTTGATATAAAATATCAAATATATTTTTTTATAAACATCTTTGCGCATATTGTTATATCACATCGTCGGAGTCCATCCACCCACGGCCTGACAGCTACCTTAAGATGCCGATCAGCAGCAGAATACGCTGAGCTTTTTCAAACCGGGAATTAATACAAGTATATATTATAGAATATTATATTCTTTTTAAGATTAAATTGTGTTAACATGTTGTAGTAGAAACCAAAAATGCAACCTGAAAAAGAGCAAGATGTGTCTCCTTTAACATTCTCATTCAATACTATCTTTTGCCATTTAACATAGTTGATAGGAATTTGCTTTGGTGAGCTCAGACAGTAACACTACACTCACTGAGACTTTAAAGAAGTGGTTAAACATGAAGAACAACAACAACCTTAATGCACTAAAGAATACTTGAAATATACTACTACTTCAACCAAATATACAGTACACTATACCTTTATATTGTTGATGGGCGTGTGTAGGGTAAATTTACATTTTGATCCGATTCTTTGCAATTTCTTGGCAATCCAATGGATGTTTAGACATTTCACTAAAACCCCAAATGATGTTGGTAGAGGCAATACAGTCATTAGGATTCATCCTCTGGGGATCATGAATGTTGAAATATTTCAATCTGGATCAAACTGGTGGGCAAACCAACAGACAGACGGACTGCCATCCAGCATCACAGAGCTAGTGTGGCTGTAAGTTAAATAGTCCTTCTGAGGAACCATTCATCTGCCATGCTTATGGATACGTCATCCAGTGTGTCCAGATCTGTTCATAAGAAGAGGGCAGAGGTCTACTTATGGCACCCTGGGATCTGGGGACTAACGAGGGGCATTGTTTGCCGTCAGAGTCACTCTATATTTACATCTGTGTGTAGCACGGGGCAAAGTTCCCATGAGGTTGGTAATATTTAACAGGCGGTTTGGGGTGACATGACTGAGCACCAAGAATGAGGAAGGTGCAGCATCGCTGACATGCATCCACCGTGCACGACAATCTCCGCTGATCCACAGAGACACCGGACTGAGGTGAGTCAGACAAACACACGATGTTTATGGTCCTTTATTGTCCACTTAACTTGGACATCATTCAGGAGATGCTGCTTCGTGCAATGCGTGGAAAAAAATGGTTGAGAGACAGGTGCTGCAAGTTATTTACATACAAGATGTCAGAGATTGTACAAGGCAACTTGGTACTCTGACCTGAATTAAATTCAACTGTTGCACTTGACCAAAATTCAGTTTGTGGTAAAACGATCAGAAAGTTCCTTCCATGAAGTAACTTTATGGTCCTATCAAGGCAATTTACTTATTTCTATTATCTTTTCTGTCAGAAATAACGTACTGGATGCCCTAAAACGTTCCCCAGCTAAGAATCATCGGAAATGATTGTTTCTGGTCCTGCAAAGTCTATCCAAATTTACCCAAAATATCATGGTTGCCTGTCTTCAAATGTCAAAACCTGTGAAAGTGACAAAAAAAGAATGTTATTTAAGTCATTCATTTCTCTTTTTATCACTTTGGGAGCATCTCAAATCAGGTTTTACTCTCTCAACCTGATCTTGAGGTCATTCATGCTTTTATGTCACCTCGGTAACAATGCACTATAATTCACTGCATTCAGGGTTAAACCAACAAACTATCTCACGCTCTCAGCTAGTACAACATGCAGCTGCTCGGCTTTTAACACTGCACTTTGATGAATGCACAAGGCAATGAATTAATACAAAAAGAATGAAGGGTTTTCTTGCATTTACAGAAGATGTAGGATATGGATTATGTTTTATAAATTAGTTTTTTTTGTAAGACTGTACTTAAGCACAGCAGTGCTTTGAGCGAAATGCTAACATCAACATGCTAATATGCTCACATTGACAACGCTAACATGCTAATTTTAAGCAGGTAGTTTTTTTTTTTTTTTTTTTACCATGCTAACATTTTTCAATTAGCACTAAACAACACAAAGTACAGCCAAGGCAGATGGGAACGTACCATTTATCCTCTTGGCAACATGGACATGCGTACCAAATGTCATGGTCATTCCCGTCTGAACCAAAGTAGTGGAGCCTCGTTGCAACCATGGCTGAAGGTTTGAGATTATGATCAACTGGGCTCCTCTGCAGGCAATAATTAAATTCTTTGTGTTTCATGTCCATTCAGCATTGAACCATGGATTGACCGGATCTACAGATTAAACATGGACATCTTATATCTGCTCATGCTTCTACTTTCATTCGGGATTCAAGGTGAGAGTTCAGTTCAGCTCAAAACAAACAAAGCGGCTTGTTCGATTGGCGATACGTCACAGAGGCCAGTGTATGCTTGTACTACAATCAGGCCTCAGTGTGCTGCCAGATTGATAAAAAATGCCCCTTTAAGATCACAAACCTAGTCAAACTGTGCATATTTTTAAATATATATCCAAAAGACATGACAAAAAAAATCTTTGTATTTTATGTAAAAATGCAATACTCTTTCCCTTCCGTTTAGCTTCCTGTAAAACAAAATATGACGTGTGATCATGAGAGCTAGTACCAACAGTTTCAACCAATAATATCATGACATCCATCCTTCAATCAATCTGAAACTGAAAGTCTGCCCACTTTTTAGCCATCCAAAAGAAATAGCCATATATAGGCTGGCCTCAATATTTCTCGGCCCTCATTTCCCAAACAGATGCATAATTTATGATGAAGCATACTGGCTATGGAAGGTAACCACATAAGTTATACCCCGAGTACTGTGGTGTAAACATTTCATATTTCACGGTTGGCCAATAACATAAATTCCTTTCCTCCTTCATTTGTCAGCGATAGAAAGCCACAAAGATACGCTGGAATTCAACTGGGGACGTGTGCAGTGATGTGTCTCTGTGTTTGTCTGAGTGATGTTGTTTATGGAGGAACTGAAGAGAACAGTGCACAGTGGGCTGTGAACATTTTTTTCTATTTTAGCCACAATCATGTAATCCTTGTGGCTTTATCAAACCCTACAGGTTACTGCTACATATTTAGTGTACGACGTGAGAGTGTTATTGATCTTCTCATCTAACTCTCAACAAGAAAGGAAATAAGCGCGTGTGTTTTATGTCGGCTTCTCTTTGGACTCGTAGAAGTCGCAGCTCAGATGAAGCTGTCACCTAAAACACTAACCGTCCTGCGGGGAGAGGAGGCCCGTTTTACCTGCAGTACCTTCAACTCCCAGTGGACCGTCATGGTGTGGCTGCTGAACGGTACGACGGTTCTCACCATCTCCAAGGAGTTTGGCGTCCTGCCCTCCATCAACCCTAATGTGACAGCCGTGAAGAGCTCCGTCTCACGGGGAGATGGCTGGGAGTTTATCCTGAAGCACACAGAGAGGCACAACCAGGGACAAGTGACCTGTGACCTCCAGGGCCTTGAGAGGAAAACAGCAAGCCTGTTTGTACAAGGTCTGTATGTGTGAATGTGCATGAGATAGAATAAGAGTGGCCGCTGTGTGCATGTTTCTGTAAATATGTATATCTGTGTATGCATGTATCTGTGTATGCGTATGCATGTATCTGTGAATATATGTGTATGTATCTGTGTATGTCTATCTATCTATCTATCTATCTATCTATCTATCTATCTATCTATCTATCTATCTATCTATCTATATGCATGTATCTGTATATATAGCTCATGATAGAAGCAAGGAACTATTTATTTTGGCTGCAGAGATTTTCAAAGGCTTTTTGTGCAGCCAGCTCCTCTCAGGGCTACTCACTTTTTTGCAAAGAAATGTAACATACATGCACGCACGCGCAAGAAATGAAGCAGATGGCAAGTCTGAATTGCAGCTATTGCAGTGTGAGAGAGTGCAGAAACCCTGTATGTAACGTTGACGAGGCAAAAAGCAGCGTGTAAAAACAAAAAGAGGTAAATGAAGGTACTAAGCAAAAGGTATATAGCTGCTTCTATCCTGCCCACCCACACATTGTCGTCTCTACTCACAAAAAAAATAAAGAACACAGAGTCAGAGCTCAAAATTGTTGTATTTTGCCTCAGCTTTCAAGGTGCTCATCCTAATTAAGTGCCTTTTGTTTTAATTAGCTTGAAGCGGGGATTCAAGAATGAAAGTTTTGTGCAAATGCAGCTGAACATGGTACAGTGTCCTTGAATGCTCTGAAAGGCGCCTATAAATAAAATGTATTATTATTATTATTATTAATAACAACAAGCACCTGGGTGATCAATCACGGTGTTTATCAATTGTGGGAAATAATTTGGTCCTGCGTGGAGGAGTACAGTGGCCCAGGCATGTTTGATGGTCTCGGTGACATTGTTAAAGACAGTGTGGCTGGTGTCCGGGAGAGGAATTGATTGGCCCTCAGATTAGATAGATCAGATTAGATCAGGTGAATTAACGTATAGTTTTATGCAGATGCTGTGTGAAGACTGGGTGGCACATTTACCGCCAAGTTTAGAGTCAGGACTAAATAAGAATCAATAGGTCTCTGCAGGTCTGATGGTGTTGATATCTGAACCTGGAGAGCATTGAAGTGGGACTTCCCTCATAGTAATAACCAAGAAAAAAAAAGTCTAAAGCAAGTTCAACTTGTCTCAAAGCAATTTTTCTGAAGGGAGGCCAATCCAACTCATTTGTCAGAGAAGACAAATGTAATTTATATCTTTATTAAAAAAGCGTCAAAGTTTTGCACAACCCTTTAAGATTGCTTGATGAAAAGTGCATATTTGTAATAATTGACACATGCATTTCAGTGAAACGTGCTATTCACACAGCAACAGTTTTATGAGGTTGCATGCCTCAAACTAGATAACTTATTACACCAAAGCTTCAACACTTTGCTCGGACCTGTGCTCCTCTTGACCTCATCACTCATTTGCATCTACAGTACGAACAAACTCAACTGAGAACTCAGCCAAGGAAAACCTGCGTGGAAACATCTTCTGCAAAAAGCGTGAGGAAGCAAAACCAATGAACCATTGCCTCCAATATATTACGGAGAGAGCATCTATTGCTGCCAGTGCCACAAATCCCCACTGACATATGCTGCCATTAACAGTGGTGCATGGTGAACCAGGCCCTCCAGTCTGGATGCAGAATCACTGTGGCCTGACACAGCCTTTGAATTAATTGTGCATCCTGGCACGCCCGGTTAACAGTCAGCAACTCTGCCTGTGATTTGTGTACTGCACCGTCAAATATACTGTTGGCAAAGAGCCACACAACTCCACCGCGGGCTGTATGACTCTCTGCGCTATCATCCACACTCGTGCTTTAATGGTCCAATATGAAGATGATGTAAATATGACAACACACTCCTGCTTTCTCTCGCTGCTCCTTCTCTGCTTATTTCTCACACACAATGCACACACACTCGCACGCACACACACACACACTAAACACAAACACACACACACGCACCCCTCCCACTTGAGCAGATCAATAGAGTTGCATGGGATGTGGAGTACAAGCAGGGGCTGCAGTGAAAGCTAAAGCTGCAGAAAAGGACAGCTCTTCTATACAAATCAGACCCGAGTTAACACGCCTGTGATGCATAGTGCCTCCCTCATTGAAATAAATATACACCCACACATAGTATACATTGCTTTTCATGTAATGTATGCAAAATCCACATGCATGCAATTCTGCACACAGTCATACAAAAAAAACCCTGGAATTAGTGTTAGCCGAGGACTCCCCCACCTCACACAGCCTGCCACTGCAGAGTTTCCCTACCGCGATGAAAAAATCCTGTGAGACTTTATCTCAGGGATCGCTTGAATTGGAGCTTTGGGAGAGAGTGCTGATGTCATTAATTTCTCTATTCAGAAGTATCAATCAGCCATGATCGCCCAGAGCCCCTCATCAGTCAGTGCAAATGAGGCTGCTGGTTCCTCGCCAACCTTTATTCAATGGCGCAGAGATTCTCCTAGAGCAGCCAGAGTCCACTCAGAATTGGATGGTACAATGGTTATGACACCAAATCAGTCATCAAATAAGATCTCCTGCAGAAAAGGGATAGTCTGACTATAATGCGTGCAAATAAGCTGAGGATTTGAACTTAAATCAACACAGACAGTCATTTGCTTAGACAAAGCACGGAAGCTTCTGTAATTATCTTTCTGTCGGTAGCAATAGTCTGTTGCACCCACCGCCTTTCATTCTGCCAGACAATAGACTTCACATATCAGTTACCATATCTCTCAGGGCGTTAAGTGGCGTATTTGGCTGGCAGGGAAGGAGAAGAAGGGGAAAGCAGGAGAAGCACTTGTCAGGCAAATGAGACTTGTCTTTTGTAATTGAGCAGGCCAACTGGAGATCTTTGCATACAGATGCATGCATGAAACAACAGGCATTTTAACAGAACTTTATAGATTCCTAGCCGGTGGCAGTATTCATAAACTCATGCATTAACAGGAATATGCAGCAAGTACATAGCCATGCTTGCAGATGCATAACGTAAGAAAAGAAACTGTAGTTTGTAAATGTACTTTCTTCTGACTGCAGAAAAGGGTAGCGTGAATGTCGTTGGGGACCACGAGTTGGCTTTTAAGGGTCAGTCGGTCCTGTTTGAATGCCAAGCAGCAGGATGGTACCCTGGACCCACTTTGCAGTGGCTGGTCAATGGCAAAAAGGTAAGTATATACATCGTCATTGTCATTTTGAGAACTTAGCAAAGAATTATATTTGATAAAACGTAGATCAAGATACCCCGTTTTATCAGTTAACCCTAATACAGTACAATGCATTTGGTTTATAGCATTACAAGATGCATGGCTGAACTTTTAGTCAACATTTCACTAGTATCCCCGAAACCCCCCAGTACAGGCTGGGGGGGTTTAATAATGTAGTGTCTGTGCAGAGAAAGTTTTCTGCTGGGAGAAAGTCGCCCAAAGACCCAGACCGGTTAAACTGCCATGTTGAGATGTGCACTGCTTTTACAGGGGTCAAAATAAAGTATGAGGATTATCATGTCATTATATCTGGAAAGACATGCTGCTCAATGGAGCTTTCTATTGACTGAACAAATCAAAGATATAAGAGATAAAAAAAAATAAATGGATCCGTCATTTCCAAAGAGCTCAGCCTTTTAAAAGCTCTGCAATTTAAAAACAAACATGGCAGTTCTGTTTTGAGTGTTCACAGAATAAATACAACATCCTATTGAGTCAGATTAGAGCCATCGCAATTAGTCAACAGGATATACTAATTCTCTCTCTATCTGGGGATGGCATGGAGGTGAACCAGGGAGGATCCAACATCAGCAGTGAAGAGTCAGGGAAGAGCCTCTTCACTGTGAACAGCAACCTCAGCATAACGGCAGCGAAGAGCTCTCGTGTGGATTGTCTGGCCTCGGTGTCAGCCCTCGCCATACCAGTGAAGAGCAGCGTCCGGCTGACAGTGGGTGAGAGATTAACATTAAATAACAGAGATGCACAGTGAGAATCTCTCTTTGTTCCATCCTAGTTTAGTTATTTTCCCTCTACATTCCTTTTCTCTGTCTCTCTTTGTGTGTCTCGCTTTGTTGCCCCCCCTTTCTGTCCCTTCCCTTTGGGAAGCCTGCGAATCATCACTGAGCGTTATTATGGAAGAGACAAGTGGAGCAGAGAGGAGCTGCCAGATCAACACTGTGCCGAGTTTGCATCACAGAGCAAACCTCTCTGAGGCCCGAATACAAATACTGCATTATTATCTTCCTAATGTTCCATTTGTAATTGTAACACTTTCTTGAAATCCACTCAGAGCCGCTCCCCTCTGCAGACACCCTCACACATACTACTGCAAATTAAAACAGGACAATGAACACAGCTTTCTTTACACTATGTCTGCAAATCTGTAATTGAATCGCAAGGTAACAACACTGCTTCAGCATTTCTTTACCAAAACACTGATGTGACCTTCTCTCCTCAGTTGCAGAGGTAGTGCAGGAAGATGACTGCACAGTCCCTCTGGCAGTAACTGCCTCCCTCTCTGCACTCCTGCTGCCCCTCCTGCTCTGCATCTGCATCGTCCTCTGGTGCAGACAAAGGAGACAAGCAAGTATGCACTTTTTCTCTTCCTTGAATCGCTCTAGGTGAAAAGAAAACGTCACCTTCCTACACTTTTCCAGTCCAGAAAGTGCGATTAAAGTATAATGAAGAAGATGGGCGGTTACACACGGTGACTCGGCACTGCCCCATGCTGGCCTTCACCAAGGACACAATATATATTTTCTGACAAAGGCAGAACATTGGTCGTCAGCACAAAGCTTTCCGTCTCAGGAAACAGCAGCAGCACAAAGGTTGGAGAAGTATGTGTACCGTGTGACTGCAGGGTTGGAGGTTTGAAAAACCGGGAGAAATCACACAGGGCCGATGAATGACTATTGGTCCTCTCCCTGAACAAGTGAACAGTCGGCCTGATGAAGGCCAGTGAGATGTGCAGACGACCTTGTGCACGCTATCAGACTGTGTGCTAAAGGACAGCAGCTGTTTGTACACTGGCAGATAGTGAACCTTGGGGAACGCGAGGCCCTGACTCACACCTGGATCCTGCAGATGAGTCATTCATTTTGGACACAGCAAATGCCAAATGCTCTGCCTGTGGTATTGACTTAACCATTAGGCAAGGTAGGCAACTGCCTGAGGCTTATGTAGGCCTCAGGCAGGTATATAAAGTATATAGGAGGATTTAATGTGTAGTTATTTTGCTGGCATAAACATTGTTAATATCAAGACACACATCTAGTCGGCCGAGGAGATACCGTCCTACTCACGGAAAAATAGAAAAAAAAACATAAAGTCATGGCTTACTCATGGTCACACTGGTGAAATACACTCTGGTCTGATTCTGCCTCTGCTTCCAGTTGGCCATCCTCTTCTGGAAAGTGTAATCCGGTTGTAACGTACATATATCCAGCATCCATGGAACACTAGTTATCCAGGTGCCCCCGCTGTGTGCTTGTTTATACAAAGGTTATTATTACTGAATGTGTCACATGCCCAAATTGCACCAAATTCGACTTGGCACTCCCTTGGATCCCCACCAATACACCTGCAAAAGTGTGACACGAACCTACATACATACATACAGACAGACACACACACACACACACACACACACACACTCACACACTCACATACACACTACAGATCCTCCCTGAAGGGGCACTTGCAATGGAGAGATATTTTGTGGCCATATTACAGAGAATAATAAAAGCAGAATTATAGAGAAACATTGCTTGGATATGAAAGAAATGATCAGAGAAGTAATGCTGTAACCTTTACACAGAAGCCTATAACTGGTGCTTATAATAACTAAAATTATTAATGTTAGACATGTTTAATGTTTATATTAATGTACTGTCAGACTATCTGCTTTTAGGCTTGGCATCAAGGGCACCAGCGGCCTTTAAGTTGAAAGGTGACTAAGGCAAAACCAAATTGCATGGCTCAGGAAAAGCCCATTACGGTAATAAGGGCTTAAAACCACCACACAGTTTTATTTCCACTCTTTTACAGCTCTTAAGCCGACACAGAATATTTCTGATGGGGCTGGACTACTTGTCAGCTCTCCACACAGAACGAGGTTGATGCAAGCTGTAGGAAGTAAAGTGGTGTGATGTTGTAAAACAGTGTGGCCAGGAAAGAGGGATGTTGCAGAGCTGTTTCAGGAGTGACATCTCCTAGGGGGATCGTTGTTTTATGGCACAAGGTGGCAGAGGAGCCCTGTTTGTGCGCGATAACAAAAAGTGGCCCTAAGTCACTCATTTAGAATTCAGTATAATCCCTGTGACTGATGCTGGACTATTGCAAATCACAGCTATGGTTTAGCAATAAGGGATTATTAGGAAGCAGGTGTGACCTTTTTCCTCAGGCACCTGATTCTGTACCTGAAACGTGTGATACCTTCGCTATCGTCCTTACAGCTTTAATACTCCCAAGTTAAATAACTTCGTGAGGAGTCGACATGTTAGAGGATGTGGCATGCTTCCAAGCCACTAAACTCTTCTTTCAGTCATGCAGCTCTATGGGGAGTATGCTTTGTAATTTTCTTGGGAAATAGAAGGGATCTAATATAGTCACCCTCAAAGACTTCTGGCCAGCATGACAGCAACATCATGACAATGGTAATTCCTCTCCCTGTAAAAGGAGCAGTTTATGTGTCTCCTGAGGCAAGCGCCATCTGCAGCTTTTTTATATTGTTGTGTTCTCTCCGTGGCCAGGAGGACCTGGCAAAGACAACCATGAAGCAGTGTTTGAAAACTCATTAACACTCAGCTCCAGCTTTCACTGTTGAAATACAAACTGACTGGAGGCTATGATATTAGTGCAGAGCCCAAAACTAATAAACGCTGGGACATTTACAACTTTCAGACTGCTGCTGGTGCAGTGAGCAAGCACAATGGTTCTTTGGTCAATGCAGTGAGAATAATAAAGTTGGCAGCTGACGGCTCATAATAATTTTGTAAACTTAATGCCTCGTTTTCTTTCAGAACGGAGCCCACAGGAGGCAATAAGGTAAGATTTAAGAGCTCTTTCTGGAGACACCCTTTGCTGTATGAGGCTATTTCCAAACAATGAAAACTTGTATTTAGTTTTTTCACTTTTCAAACCAACAAAAAAAAAAAAAACAACTCTTAAGATCAACTGTGGAGTCCGAAGTGACTGACATGAGGAGAAAGAAGCTGCCAATAATCTGTGAAGGAGTCCTGGTTACATTGAGCTTCATTTATGCTTTGCATAAGCGAATATGAATACTCAGCAGTCTCGGTTAATACGTACAACTTGTTTCTGAGAATGAATGGGCTTTTATTGTTCCTCATTATGAAATAAAATTGAAGACATGAATTTGAAATGACATGCATTAAATAGTCATTACATTTCGTAACAACTTAATTTAGATTCAAATTGTTGTTTAAGCTCGTTTAAGAGGCAGATACATTATGCATTATAGTTGTCAGCATTTTACCATGGAGCTGAAACATGTTTCTCATTGAGCAAGTGTTGGGTTGGATAAAATGCACTGAAAAATGATGATGTTTATTCATATGCTGCTTATCTGTCAAAGCACGGTATGATGAAAACAATGCAGAGGCCCCGGATATACTGCAGCTTTGTGAGAAAAGAAAAACAGCGTCTTTCAGGTAACGTTTTGGGGTTTTTCCCTCATTGGAACATTCATTTGGGCATTTGCAGGTTTGACCAATCGGTGAGCAGGAGAAGCCCGGTTGCTGAGGCGACAGCAGGGAAGGTTAACCTGGGATATTCTAGTGAAGGCCCCACAGGTGAGAGAGTGGTTAAGTGTTAACTTCAGCTACAGCGGTTTCATCACAATAACGCTGTTGACTGCAGAACATCTGTAGAGATATGAACGTTTATTCTGACTGTGATAAATCAATAACTGTACTAACTGCACAGGTAGGTAGGATTATTACAAACACTGAATGATCACAATATTTCTGTTTAATAAGGTTATTGTTTTTACTTGATGAGGTGCTGAAGTTTTGCCCTTTACAAATGTTTCATCCTAATATGTCAAATGAACAGTTTCAAAAATCTCTGGTAGGTGTGATCAATAATTTAATATAGCATCAGTTACTTTAAATGAACCTTTTCAGTATGTTTGCATGTTTTTGCAGCTTAATTACAAATTATATACACTTTATATTTTTGCAAAACCGATCAGATAAAGCCACTATATGCATTCTTTTAAGTTAAATTATGATTTCTAGGTAAAGAAGTTGCATTGCAGATTGATTTGCCAAAGTAATAATGTTACAATAAGTAATGCAGATGTGATGTTCACTGTGATGGATTACATAAACTAAATTCTGTGGCCGGTCAGAGGGACTGCAAGGTCAGATCAGGCTCAACTGCTGTTTTTCACCCTGCAGATGCAGTTTACAATGAGTATATGGAAACTCATAGACAGGAGGACAGCTTTCACAAGGTAAGATAGAGAAAGTGGAGGGCAGAGAGAGAGAGAGAGACAGAGAGATATCGACTGTAGCTGAACAATGCAATCATTCAGTCTGCAGCTGGAGTTTCTGCCACATCCTCCCATGTTGATGTCAGACAGAGATGTGGAATAACATGCCTTCTGGCGTGGCTCCACAAAAGGCCATCAGCACTATTTTTAGCTTACAGGGCATCGTGGTTTATCATCTAAATCATCCCCAAAGACTGGGTCGTGACCCACAGGTGGGAAGCAGATTTTATTAGGGTCACCAAATAAATGAGCAGAAAGTAATATAGTGGAATGTTACATATCTGCACTAAACACTGATCTGAGAAACGTATCCATCCACCTTGGTAGCAGAGTGGTTACAGCGTACGCCATTAAATTACAACATTGTGGTTTCCATTCTTGTTTTGGAGCCTTTGCTGCATGTGGCACCCCCCACCCCCACCTCTGTCCTCTGTCCAATAAATTATCTGAGATGATTGTAGCCTGTCAATGTTGATGAGATAATTGTGCCTCACGGGGCTTTCTCAGACTTTCCTGTAATCGACAAATAGATTGTAATATTGATTCTGGATAAGACACCGATATTGACATTTCGTGTAATATCCTGGTATCTAATAATGAACGGAGGAAGGACAAGTGTTCCCTTCTGGACTGGGCCTCTTTTATGTCTGATACAGAGCGGCTCTGACTTGAGGTCACAAGTTCACATCCGATTCACTGTCTTTGAAGTAATGAGTCTGGTAATAGGATTAACTTATCTGGATTTACTAAAGGTGGAAGACATTTCGAAGCCTTTTCAAAGCAATAGTTGTCTTGCAATCGTCCTTAGAACGGTCTGCGGTGATTGTACGCCGTATTGTTTGGCAAGTACGATATAAATAAAAGCCCTCCAGTGTCACTGCTGTACTTGTGTATAGGAGAAAGGTTTCAGGACAGGAATCTGCTGCAGAAAATGACCTGGTTTATTCTCGTCACTAAATCTAAAATTGATGTTGTGCTCCCAGGTCCCTGATGTCGTGTGCTCCAGCAGTCCGTCTCTACACAATGAAAACCCAGCCCAGGTGTGTCTAGAGCAGAGCTCCAAGAATGTCAGGAGAATTACCACAGTTTAAGTATGTGTATTAGGATATTTGATATAAGAAGTATGCACACTGTTGTACAGTATAGTATTTACAGGTGGGCCCCTTGCCAGTGTTTGTATATTATGATATTTCACATTTTTATAAAGCTATAATCTAATGTTATGTAAACTTAAGCTAAATGTGTACAGCACAGTTATTTAAAAAAAAATTCAAAACTGTTACACAATTCTCCATAGATTCTATTTACATTTTATTGGCTTATATCTGTAGAGTTGTAGCAGTTCATAGTAATTTGGACCAAAACTACAGTATATATCACAGTTAATGATATAGAAATTACTACAAATAGAAGGAATTGACCAAAACGACAAAAATAAGTTCCAAGTTGTGATAAACCAGAATTATTCTTTAACGTGTTATTTAGACAGTGTGTTGCTACTGACTGGTTGATGTGACTTCCTTCAGTGTTTGCTGATAACTTCATGACACTGCCCGTTACCTGTAGCTGTGTGTCTGAATGGGAACTAAATCACTTGACCCAACCCCCAAAACATCTCACATCACTTTCATCATAAAGAATATCATCGCCTGCTACGTTAATGTAAACCTGTTTTCAGGAGAGCTATAATCGTAGATATGCCTCTATTTCTATTTAATATTAGGTAGCATCACAAACTCAAGTTATTTCTAAGTTGTGGAAAGAAAAGGGTTCTAAAATATGGTATGAATGGGAAAGGTTAGTGTGTAAATTAACACTTACGACTGGTGTAATGAGAAGGATGTGGTGGTGAGGCTTTCTCCAGTAATGCATGAATAACAGATTCATCTCCGTGTGAAGTGGGTGAAATGACATTTGCATTTTATAATATTAAAGCATGGAGGAGAGTTGATGGAGGTATATGAATCTGCCAGACACTAATATGATATATATATATATATATATATATATATATATATATATATATATATGTGTGTGTGTGTGTGTGAGCGCTCGTTGCTGGTGTCTGGTGCCATGCATTCATTAAACTATTCATGATGTGGGGTTATTATGAGTGTTTGATAATGTCATAATATCTGAAAAATAAAACCTTTTCTGGATGATGCTGTGACTCTTTTAGCATTTTTCTGTCATTTGTCACCTCCCACAACTGCACAGGCTGAAACAAATGACAGATTACGCAATCAGCAGGTTGTGTTTTGTTGAATGGGAAATGCTCTTTCATTTCACTGAAAGCAAATGCAAATTCTGATTGGACATTTTAACTTTAAATTTGATTTATCTCTGCCAGTAACCTTTATAAACAGAATATGACTCCAAGCTTATAAGAGAATGGCATGACGGCTAAATCTCTAAACGCTCCTGAAAGCAAATACAATAATTTGTAGTGGACTCAATTGTAAAGTTGTATATAATAATGAATCAAGTATAAAGGAGAAATTGTCAAACCCCCCTCAACAGGGAGGTCAGATGTTGTAAATAAATCAGGGCAGCAAAAAATGCACTGGCCCCCAAAGGGTCATGAGTGTGTAAAATGAATAAGAGGTTATTTATTCCAATAAAATGCACTGTGATTCCTATTTGTCCACTTGGACAAAACGAAAAAAGTGGACACAGAGTGTTGTGTTTTCTATTTCCTCAGTTAAATGGGAAGCCAGTGTGATTATTGTTTTCACAGCACCTTTTTAAGGCTTAAGGTATATAAAAGTTTGCACCACTATCAAACTCACCACAGAGAAAGATACAAGAACTTGCAAGGACATCTGCAACAACTAAGAAAATTCATGAATTGTTGGCAGGTCTGAGGAAACCGCAGTGTGTTTTTAGTCTTAGTGAATCAGCACTAAACACTACAGCTGACACTGATGGGAATGTCATTAGTTTTGCAGGTATTCAGTGATAATTCAAAGTATTTGACAAATTGGAATTCATCCTGCGTGAATGTCTCTATCAAATAGTAAAATATTTTACTCCAAACCACAGATGTGAACCTCGTGGTCGGCCAAAGGAAGAAGTGTACATGATTGCGCCGCAATTATCCAAGTTGTTGAGATTGTTCATTCTGGACCAAAGCGGTGGATTGATAGATGCCATTGAAACCTCCACACTGGCGCCACCGTTCCCAGGGACTTAACACTGAATACTTACCCCAGCACTCTGTAAATGGGAAGCTGTTTTGTTGTGACATTGTGTTGAAGTCAGGTCTATCTTGGCTTTCGGGTGAAAGAAATAGATTTATAGGAACTGAATGGAAGGCGTACAGAGCACACACAAAAAGTTGACATTTTGCAGAAATCTTCCCTTGAACTGTCAGCTATGTGGTGACAGCATGCACACTTGCATTATTGAAAAATAGCACGCTGACATGGTTTCCTGCCATCCACTATCGCCAGATGGCCGACACAGATCTTCACTTTGGAAATCACATCTCGCCAGCGAATGTGAGGAAAGTGTTTGTCCTCTCTCTCTCTCTCCCGCTACGCTTTCATCGCGGCTGCCTTCTGTTTTCTCACTAAAACGCCTGGCATTGAGGCGGCGGGCTATTAAATAAATTAGGTTTCCTCCAGTGGGCCTGACGAAGACAGGCGCCATACGAGAGGCCTATTACATGACCTGCTTTAGTGTTTTGTTTTCCGGCTCAACCTTCCCCTTCCCTGGGGCTTCCATCGGGCACGCCACGGTGTCAGTTACGCTCCACTTATATCATTTGGTGGCGTCTAAAGCTCAGCGTGCGAGCCAGAGCCGGCCTGCGTCCAACTTTTCAACAGTGAGGGCGTTAACAAGCTCCCTCACTCGCACCTTAAGTAACATAATCATAACTCTACCCATCTTCTGGAGTCATGCCATCCAGCCACCGTCTACTCTGCTCCTCCTGCCCGTCACACGCCGAACTCCTCCTCGTGTCATCGTGTGACGCCATAGCTACACTGCTCATGCACCACTCTGCGTCCCAGACTCTTACGTCAACATACAAACTTCTTCGGGTCTGCAAGGAACCAGCTGTCAGTACAGCAGTATCGCCTGCCTCTCTGCATGCATCACAGACAATCACAGAGTGGAACACAACCATCAGGGACGAGGAGAGAGGAGTCTGCTGCCTGGGTGCAGCACCCTCCCCAGCACCCTCAACAGTTTTCTGTTGGCAATTAGCAAGAAGCCACTACACTCTCTTTTGGAGTATGGATGAATAAATGGAAACTTTGGCTAATGGCCCTCTGGAGTACAGCATGACGTCTCCAGTGGCTTGTTATATACTGCTTTCCACTTCCTGTTCGTTAGGGTCCATTAGCAGTCCAGTCACTGAACTGCTAGCAAGAGAAGAGCAGAGAAGGGACATTTAAACAAACTAAAACAAATAAGTATGGCCTCCTGTTTGTGTTCCAGTCTTTGTGAGGCAAAGGCTATAAATATATATGTATGTTATAGTACACACCAATGCCATGCCAGAGGACCAAACATGTAATACATCCGTACCTTGTCTGTTGCTCAGAGCTCTTAAGTTCCAATTGAAGACAGTAATGTTTAAAATGACTCGCGAAAAAAGCAGTTTTTAAAATAAGTTTTGAAAACTGCTGGGATCTGTTATTATTAGCAAACATAACTCAAACTGGAATAAATGGTGCATTTGTTAGGGGCTTTTTTCTGCTGAGGATTGTTACACATTTGTTGTGCCAGTAAGTATTTACAGCAGCCGGATGGTGTATGACTGTAATCCCTTTAACTGGGTCTATGTCAGACAATACTTGTTAGTGAAATCAAGCCATTATTAGTTTTGGTCTTTTCATGAGTTTTATTTACAGCAAAACAATTGAGAATAACACCAAACCAAATAAGCACTCATCACCTGAACCTTTAAAGCTGTGTTCACACCAAACCTGAGTTACTTGCGTGGCCTTTGAAAACACAAGGTCATGATGGCTTCACAGTTCCTCCTCCAACATGAATTTGATTATTGTTCAAAGAGCATCATCAGCCGAATACATACACATAAATGTACAACAGACCCTAGTGACACATAAAAGCCCAGCTGCGTTGATTGACTAGAAATAAACGGGTCCTCTTGGCACTGGTCAGGACAAATTAAGAGGTCTGTGCAAACACTGGTGGAGCACCACTGATGAATAACTGAACACGTCCTCTCATTATTGCAAGCTGATGCTTTCAAGAGCATCGTTCCACAGGGCTGCAACAAAGTTAAAGGCCTTCCAAAGTAACTCTGTGCCACCGTATGATGTGTCAAGGGTCATTAGTGGCAATTGAGGCTAAAATCCTTGACATTACCTCATTAGCATAGGGTTCTCTTTATTAGCCGTTTAATGCAACTCAGCAAGGTATCTTGCAGGCTAATAACCAGAGTGCAGTGGTCAGTATTTAAAAGAAAGAAAATAATAGAGTTGCTTGTGGTTTGTGTCAGCAGTGACATTGGGATGCAGCCTGGCTGATTGGAGAGATCCATCTGCCTCAGAGGTATTCCAAATCACATCCAGTCCCTCCACCTCAACTCTCGAGTGTGACTCATTGTGTCAGATCTCATTCAGCCTTTCATATTTGCCACAAAAAATCAAAAAGAAATCTTGTGTTGTAGTTTGATTAGCCATGAAGGGCTATATATATATATATATATATACACACACACACACATACGTCTCGATTCCTGTTTCAGGTCACATTAATTCAAATGTTTTTTTTAAAGAATTATTATAATTTTTAATCATTTATATTTGGTGCAACCTGAGCAGGTTGACAGTGTGTCTCAACAGTTTCAAGTGCGGAGGTATTTGCTCTCCAGAGTGTAACTATGTTGGTGTTTGTCACTATGTAAAAATGTTTGCCCTCAGTTATTGAATTGAATATTTATGTTTTGAAATAAACCTGAGAACTTCTGACCTTCTATTTTGACTCTGTTATTTTCTATATCAGCACAGCTTAGAGTGCATTATTCCACAATTCGTAGAGACAGTTACCACAGGTCAAACCGGTGTTACATCCATTTTAACCCTCGGTTGAGTCGATTACTGGGGTAACAACACAACCTGCAGTCTGACATACCTGATTTGGAACAATGGTTAAACTGTTGACTGTTTGAAGTGTGCTAAATAAATTATGTTTCAAGGTGGCAAGGTGACCAGATACCAGTCCTGCTCATACTCCTAATGGACCCGGAGTCCTTGAATGTCTCCCAAAGGGACCGGGACTGGTGAAACTCTTCTGGCACTTTTTTTTTCACGTGTCCCGGCCTGCCCATCTGTCATGGCCGGGCTCAGATGGCAACAGCGCTGGCAGTGTGTGGGGGGGGAGCAGTTCAGCACGTCAGCGCTTCTGCAGTCCACATCCCCTGATGGCGCTGTCCTGATAATTGATATCCAGCTGTCTTTGAACGGGCCCCCAAAAAGACTTATGCACCAACTCTCGCAGTAGAAAGCACTTTGTGTAAAAATCCAGTACTGACTCGTTGCTCAATCTGACAACCTGTACAGTTTGCTGGTAAAGCAATTCCCAAAGAAACATAGAGGCTTCTTCTCTGCCGGGTTCAGGGAATCCCTCGCACAATCAGCCAACTTATGGAAACTGCTAAATATGATAATACCTTTAATTATACAGAGATAAAAACAGTTGGAAACGGCTTTTTACTCATCCTGGCTTGCAGCATTCCTCGGAGCATTAAGACTAAATTGAAGAGCTTCTTAAATATTCAAAGGACTTCTTCCACAGGGCCATTAGATATATCTTCCTTCTTATATCAAGACATCTAAAACGTTTCTCTCTCTATCTACCCATCCATCTTTGTTGTGCGAGGTAGTTTCGATTGCTTGCAGGATCTTGGGAAGGGTGGGGGAAGATGAAGAATATTTTACTACTCTGTATGAGAGAAATTCACCTCAGGCTCAGGGAGGGAAGCCGCCCACACATCATCTGCCTTACACCTCAAAATAGTAGAAGGAGGAAAAAAATCAATGGTGTCTTGCAGACACACAAACACACGCAGAATGTAAAGGCAGATTTTTTCTTTTTGTAGAAAATATATACATTTAGGAATACTCCCTGTAATAATAACAGTTCCTTCACAGTACGAGGACGGAGCTGAAGTTTGTTGCATAAATCGGTTATACGTTTGGCTCCTGAACTGCTGTGTCAGCTGGAAAAGTGCAAGTGGAGAATGTTGTTGGTCCTGTAAGAGGCTTTCAGTTCATCACAACATGCTTGTACAGCTTAGTCCACTGCAGGATTTTATCAAAAGGCACAGCTGTCATTTTTTGGTGATCCACTTGTATGCCCTCTGACTGGACACCATGTCCTAATATGCAAAATGCTAAAATGTTTCCACGACCCAAAGATAACTTTAAACCTTTTCTAAAAAAAATTATAGACTTGAGTGCCTATAGTGCTTTGCAGGAAGTCCTGTTAGGACCCTACAGTCTTTTACTGTGTGAGAAATATGAGTTAGAGATATAAGTTAATTTGAATAGCAATTTGAATTTGTCAAATTTGTTTCAACCATTCTAGGATACTCATGCAAGTCTTGTTTTTATAACAAAGACGTGTAAAAATACACCTTAGATTTGGACTGTCATTATCAGATCACACTGACCACAGTGCCAGATGACAAAACTCTAATTTAAATATATATATTCTTTCTTTTTATATAAATTAAGGCAAAATGTTTCTTTTCCTCCTTTCTTCTCTGCATTTATGTATTCTTGTTTTTGCTTAAGTGTTCAAATCGTGCATCGACTGCCATGTCCTCTGGGCTATTAGGAAGCAATTGAGCAGTTGCCTCTATTTTACTGAAACACACCAATCAATGGCAGCAACATGACAAATGTATTCACTGCATAACTGATGGCAGTTTGGAATATTGCAGTGGCAGCCCAATTTGTTTGAAGTCAGCTCATTTTTCACTCTAACAGCTTTTGACAGCCTCTTGCACTTGTTTGACTTAAATCGGGGAAGCCTTTGCATGAAGGCAAGCTCCATTTTTTCCATTTAGAAACTGTTTTCATTGGATATTGTATTTTAGGTTTATGCACTCAATGTGGGGTACCAGTTTTAGTCCTTTTCCATTATTTGTATACCATAAAGCTTTGTGAAAAGCTTGTGAAACAATGTTGCCAGTTAATTTACTAAAATGACACTTATTTTCATTGTCAGTTAATCTGCGTTGAGCATCCAAATTCAACACGTGACGCATATACGTTATAGTGCCCTAACAAATTCCCATGACATATTTTGAAAAAGTTGCATCTATGGCATGTTCACAACTTCCTGCCCACAATGCACTACAAAGTAATGTACTGTGTACTAAAGTACTGTGTTTATTATATAGGCAGTCGTTAATGAGTGAAAGATGATTATTATGTTATGACTGATTAAAGAGTCACAGAAGAAACAAACATATTTGCTAAAAAAAAGAAAGAAAGGAGGGGATTACCCATAGAGAATGAGTGCAGTATGACTGAACTCAGTTATTAACACACGACACACACTCAATTTTCCTGCATTAGTCCAGAGAATAAAGATTCTCTTTCAGTCTCCCCGTGGATTGTGTTCCAGTCTTTCACCCAGAGCTGCTAAATTTGGAAAACAAATCCAATGTTCAGAGATCTATTCTGCTAAAGAGCCATGCCGTCTTCACCTATATTTGTGCTTTTAGTATTTTGCCCCGAAACCCACTTCTAAGCATTCTGTGCAAGACTTTGAAGACAGTAGCCCTTATTAATGCTACCTTACCACTCAGGCAGTGATGTATTTTGGGTCTCTTTGCACTAATTGCATCTTTGCTGCAGAAGAAACATCCTTGTTGTTTATATTTGGTTTTTACAACCAGTTAAAATCCATTTAACAGAACAGTTTCTAATAGGTAGGTTTAATTTTACTGAGTGTTAGAAATGTCTCCGCGTGTCCTTAGAGGATCTGTTTGGGTCTTCTGCTTTCCTCCGGAGCAGTCGGGTGAATGAAGAATGATTAACAGGTTTCCAAGCATATGGTTATTGATAGGCCATCAGTAATGTACCCTCATGCTCTGCCAGAGCCTTTTGTGCTCCTGTTCGGGGTCTTTTGCTTCGTTCAGCAATTTCATGTCTCATAAAATACAGCTTGAAGTAATCTTCAGAACCAGTTTCCAATAATGTCATTGGGAAGCTGGAGGAAACCAAGGTCTCCTGGCTGTGTAGTAATTAAGCAGTGACTCATCATGGCTGCTGAGCTGACTGGTTCCCACTCTGCTCTTTGGCTAAAAAACATCGTTATTCAGTTAATGAGCGAATCGAAAGCTTCTCCGTCTTTCCCAGCAGAGCTGAGGACAGTGTGAGGCAACGTTATTGCACACCTTTTTTTCTGTGCATGCTTGATTTTCCACTCTATCAGTTGGAGGAAATTAAAGTCAACAGAGAGTCATCCAAGAATTTATCCAAGGAGCACTGAGCTAGTCGACTGTTTTTCCTGTCCGCTCAAGCAGCATAAGAGCTGCACTAAATCAAACAGAGTGTTTGTTTACCTCCAAATAAAACTGTCTCATGTGTCACCATATTTTCTGAAATAACCTGACATTTTCAGAAGCACAGCTTTTAGTTTTTATTACGGAACTATTCTAATCTACAGACTATCTCCCTGTTGTCTGGTTGGACTGATTTTAGAGAGCTGCTGTTTTCTGTGCAGCACAACAAGGTGATAACAACACTGTAGCATAATGGAACAGCTGGTTTTAACAGCTTCATAAATGTGGTCCTGGTAAAAGGCCTTTCAACGTTCCAGGCAGGGCTCCAAAAATAATTTTGGAGAGACTGACATTGTTATAGCACTATATTGTGACACAAATATCGTTGATATTTTCATTACAATCTTGTCAAGGATGATGCCATAAATATGAAACGAACCCTCAAGGTTCCCTTGTCTCTTCCAAGAACCACCAACCTCTTCTTCCGTCTCATTCTCTGACTACTACTCAACTACAATGGTATGACGAGAGCCAGGTTTATGTGGTTGTTCATTCTTAATTGTGTATTTGTGGCACAAACACAGTACATTCTGCAGATCTAGTCATACTATTAATCATCTTGATCAGAATGCCAGTGAAGATGGATAGAATAATCGTCAAATTAATTAATATGTTGGGGAACTCTTAAAAACAACAAATATTGACCGAAGCCTGCTTTGAGAAAAACTAGAAACTTTTTAAATTGTGAATCATAATAACTCCAATGAAAATGGTTTAAGTGATACATAAATAGAGATTTCTAGAACAATCTTCTTGGTACAGATACATAGTGCTGTTAGAAAAAACAGTAACCAAAAGGACTGAAACACAAACAAAACACTGAACAAATGCTAACCAATTATGATAAGACATTCAACATCATAGAACAATTTACTAAAGGAAAGTCGTTATCAAAGGAATATTTTGACATTTTGATAAATTGTTGTCATGATAGGCAAAGCTCCATGCGATTCTCATATAGACTTTTTGATGAAATGACAATGCAAATGCCCATTATTTGCTATTGATATACATGATGAGAAGGATTGGTTTATGATGGATTCAATTACTATCAACTCCCTGATATGAATAAAAAGCAGTCATGCCAATATTCCCAGGCCGATGCAGCTATGTGCAGGTGCTGACAGTGCACATCGGGTTGGCCCCAATGCGCCTGTAATGCAGTTGGTATTGATCGGCAGCACAGACGAGGCAAGACAAATTGAATCCAAACCTCGCTAGGATGCCGAAAATGCTAAATTCACTGTGAGGACATAAGGTTGGTGGATTTCCCGTTCAGTCACCGTCTCTCTCGGTCAGGCAGACATTCAACTGGCGCCTGACATGAGGACAGCCTATCAGCCCTTTCCTCTGACTGGCAACAGGCCTAGTAATTAGGCACTAACAACCGCAGTGTGCAGCGCTGAGACATGGAATGAACTGTCTGTGCTCTGCTGGAGATCCCACTGGGCACGGCAGCTGGAGAATTCATGTGTGGCGGATGAGGAAAGGTGTAGGCCTATGTGTGTAGAAGGGAGCAAGACGAGCGTGTGTGCACATGCTGAATGCGCATGAATGAGCGCTCATCCTTTTTATACTCACATGACTTCGGCTGAGCATCCACACTGTAGGGTCAGATAAGAATAGACTTTCCTATTTCTCTTAAACTGGCAACAAACATGTTTGTGCTTTAAAGACGTATCAATGTATTGAAGCCAGGCTTACAATAGATTGATGGAAACCCTGTCAAAGTATGCCAGAGAGACACACAGCTGACAACAAGTGGCCGGATGTGTTTCAAGATTCTGTTTCATTTTTCTTAATTCTGTGTTTTACCACATAAGCACATTTCGTCTTTAGAAATAGTGTCTAATCATCATCTACTCTAAGCACTTCTTTTTCGTTAAATCAAAGAAAGTGATAAAACATTGCATCCTTCGTTCAACATAAAAGGATTCGTGGCTGTGTCTGTGTGGGTGTGGAGGAGCTGAGTCACACATTTGGTGAAGCGCAGATACAGAGAGCACAGGAGAGAAGCAGCGCGCCTGGGAATGAAACCTTGTGATAGTCCAGGTTTTACAGCCGATTCCTCTTTTATCATTAAATTCTGCGACTATGTCCATGTTTTCACATCTCAGAAATCATAGAGCCCTAGAAGTTCCCAGCCAGGAAATAATCAGACACACAACCCTCTTTACTTCTTCACACTTTGTGTATGGATCACACAAAGTGTGATAGCCAGGCTAGTTGTTTCCTGCCGTTTTCAGTCTTTATGCTAAGCTAAGCTAACAGGCTGCTGCTTGTAGCTTCATATTTACTGAACATGCATGAGAGAGGTATCAATCTTCTCATTTAATGGTAAAAATAACTCTTTCTCACCTTGAAAACATCAGGACACCCTTTGGTCCCCGATGTCTTCCAGCATCCATCTAGTGTAACTGTGTTTTTTATACACACAGTATGCATCTCATTAGCGCTACCCTACTTTGTCTTCAGTGAGCTGTGTGTATGGAGGCTGATTGGCTCTGTGGCTTTCGGCACCCAGCAGCTAGCACTTATTATAAAAATGGCTTGGCACACTCTGATGATAGCGGCGTTCCACCACACATGCAGGGAGCCGGCCTCAGCAGACGACGCTTCGCTGAGGAAGTGAGCATCACAGGAACGGACAGTGACGAGGAAGATGACAGCAGTGTGGAGCCCTGTAGAGGAGCGGATTATGAACCAAGGAAAGAGGAAAACAGGGGGGTGTGGAAGCAGGGATACAATAGCTGTAGATCATGAAGGAGAGGATCCCAGGCAGGCGTTGCTGTCAGGCGCTCTCTGCATGAGATTTCATTATGCAGCTGTCTCTGGCTCTCAAGAGGTGGCAGTGCTCACAGGATTAGATTAAGTTGCCAACCACAGTCATGGAAACAAGAAGAATGTCCCTCACACACACGCACACACACACACACACACACACACGCACTAACACACGCACACACTAACACACACAAATCAGTGATAGTTGGCAACATTTAGAGTAATGTGTAGTAAAGCTTGGATGTACAGAGGAGGCAGCTGGGAGCGTGAAAGGTCAACCTTCTGTCTGCATGTGGAAATGCCCTTGAGCAAGACAATGAGCTCCATGTTGCTCCCGATGGGCAGACCGCTGCCACTACGCTGTATGCATATGTGTGTGTGAACAAAGACAAATTGTGACGTCCAGTAAGGTAGAAAGGTGCTAAATACACGCAGCTCATTCAAATCCATCCTTCAGTTACTGTAAAATAAAATTGCAGGTTTGAAATTCCACTGTTGCATCCATCCACCTTTTATTTAAGCTAAAAGCACACGAAGCACAATCCTTGAGAGATAATGCATAGTTGAATGCTTTGACTGCTCTGTATTTAATTATAAGTGTGATGCATGTAAGCCGTATAAATCGCTCTTTGCTATTCTAGCAGAAGCGGCACAATTTTAACATTGCACTCACACCCCAGCATCCCTGACCAGAATTACAAGAGCTTTCCTTGGAATGGGTCGGCCGCTGGTTGTACTTTAATCAAACATGTGGAGCTGTGTGAGCGATTCGATGGCTCCAGGCTTACAAACAGAGCAACCTGATACAAGAGCAATGAGGCTGCCTCTCTTCTGTACCTTCTAGCTCTGCAGCGGCCCCCTGGCCCATGGACCAACTAACACAAGCTCATCAATCCAGTCCAAAATACATCAGTTCTGAAAACCAATGATGATTGGAAGCTGTATGTAGAGGTGGAAACTGGACTGTTGAGTGATGACAACAAAGAACTTCTAACACAATATCCATTGCGGTTCACCATGAAGTCTCTAATCTCTTTATGAGAAAATATACTGCAGAGCAAAAGTTAAATGAACAGAACCTGGAAATGGGATCACGACTTTGACTGTCTGCAATCTATTGTTATATATTTAAAAAAAAAAACTGTTTTGCCTAACAGGGTTAAGGGAAGGAAATGATGGCAAATAGATTATGGTTACCGTACTCGTTCAGCTCCTTTCTGCAGCTCTCATCATCATATTCATTATTCCACTTCTATCTTAGTTTGACCGAGGTCTGCATATGCCCCTTTGCACAATACTCCCATTTTTCACAGCCTGGCTCTAGTTCTCATATTCACTTTCTTCTGCCCCTCTTTTTTTTGAATAATCTAATGCTCAGTATCTTCTTCTCATCACCAGCCGTCTTAGTCTACCTGGACTTCTTTTCACTCAAAGGCACCTTTGATCCTCTCGCCTTCTCTGATCTGGTTGTTCTCCTTCTGAGTGCACAGACCTTCCTATAGGGAGCTGGTCTATCTCTCACTATGCTCTCTTCTTTTGGCTGTCCTTCTTAATGTTTTTAGTCATTATAGCATGGAGTTAAAAGGCTGTCGGTACTGAAGGTGTTTACAAGATTCCTTTCCTTTATTTATTCATCATTTAATTAACGGTACAAATTAAAGCCTTGTTACACCAGGCTGGAAATGGGCGAGCATCTCCTTCTCTCTGGCTTCCACCAACACTTACAATACTGGAAAAGGAAGATGTGCTGCCAAGAACGTCCAGTACATATAGAGCCAATGTGGAGGGATACTATTTATCATTGCCAGTCAAAGCAATCGGTATTATCTGTGTGTAATTGAAAGCCACGGGCATTTTCTTCTTCGTGGGATACATATCTAGGGTCAGGTTAACTGAGGCAGCAGTTTGCAATTGCAGCTCAGCTCGCTTCTCTGAAATAACATAATGATAAAGATAAATCACTCCCGTCCACAGAAACAATCATATTGTATGGTACACTGCGTGAAGACACATAGCGTTGTATAATCTCGCAGGGTGGAAGTGTACGTGTGGATGGTTTGTAGTGTGTCCTCGATTGTTGCATCATATATCTGTCCCTTGCAGCGATGGTGAATTATACCGCACTCAGCCCCGTTGTTCAAACTGTGTGTATGTGGAACTTTGTAAGCCGTCACCGCGTCTGCACCAGTGTCACAGAGACAAATGCTCATATCTGATCATGCTATTGCAGTTCACGTTGTTGGTGCTGTATATGTAATATGTCTTGTGTTGTGCTTTGACAGATAATGTGGTATATTCAAATCCCATGAAAAGACCAAAACAACGTTTTAGTCAGCTTCCCACTTTCCGATTAACCATCGGTGGCGCTCGTCCCCCAAACTCACTGAAGCCTTTAAAAAAATAGGTCACATATTTAATTCTCTAAAAAGGTTCAAAACTGTCCTCAAACGGAGTTCAATGTGGAATTGAGAATATATATGCATTGCCTCCCCACGGCTCAACGAAGCGGCGGCTGAACCGGCGGCTCGCATGCTAATGGTGCTAACAACACGAACAGTACAAACAATGGCCACAGAGCCGACTGAGCTACCAGTGTCACCCTGAAGGAGAGAGAGCATGGGTGCTACGCATCAGCAACAGTGAGTAACTGCATGACAGCAGTGTGAGCCAATGGGGCGCCCTCACGTGCACAAAAGGTGTATGTGGGTTGGCCAGCAATATAAACAAAGCACATAGAAATTCAGATCACAACACGCACACACACACACACACACACACACACACACACACACACACACACACACACACACACACACACACACAGGGAAAGCGACTTCATTCTTTGGTCACGTAGACATTACTCCACTATATCTTTACATAGCAAATGTTGTTTCGCTGCTATATTAATGCTCTGAATGTTGAATAGAAAACACGAATGTGGGCTTTAAGCAAACTCAAACAAGATGAAATTAATTGGGGACTATTATACAGCTGCATATTATTTGGTGCTTTAGGGAGCAGTAGGGCGGTGTATGTGGGATTGCCTTAAAATAAAATAAACTACATTAACCACACTCGTTAATGAAAGACCCCCCAGTGCAGGGTTGCTTTTTGTTTTTCATTGTTGATACATTAGTGAACATTTTGAAAAAGTAGCTTGTAGAATTATGGTCATGGTAAACATGATGATGATCTAAATATACTTGTATTATTCTGGATTCAACTGGGTCAGTAAATCCATAATTGTATTTTTATTCATACTGCCCCGCGAGAAGAAGGGCACAGAGGTCACGCTTTGTTCCTGTGCCAACCTGTTGGGCTGTACTTGGCTCCTTATGGCAGCTTTGTGGAGGAGATATGGAAGACTAATATTGAACACACACCAGGTTTGGTAACTTTAATGTTTTGGCTGAAAGACAAAACACTTTCAGGCTCTGTCTCACTCTCCCATCTCGCTTTATTATGCTAAAGTGGAAAACTGATCACAAAACAAGGCCAGAAACCGTAAAAACATATTCTCTAGCAGTTCAAATCAGATCTATTGTTTTGTAGACTTGTTTTTCTAGATGGAAGACATTGGGTTGATTCATAATCATCAAAAGAAATACAAGGATCTTTATTATCAGCAGCATCACTGTTGTGTTACATTCAAATTATGAGGGTTCAAATTTTTGGGACCCCCCCTTTAAAACGAGATGGTACATCTCAAAGGGTTTATGGCTCTATCATTTTTTTTTAACAAATAAAAATAAAAAGCTGTTTTGGCTCCAGGCATTCGCTCAGCACAAGAGAGCGGAAGCAATATCAGACCATATTACATCACATATGGCGCCTGGCAAACTATGGATATTTTTATAGAGACATTTAAAATGACAGACAGCATGGGCTCATGCTTCCAAATAAAACAGCTATATAATTTCAATCTTGGAGGAATCTATGCAAACGTCTCCAAAAGGCCTTGTTAACATATATTTGCATAAATGTGTGCAACACATCAACACGCACACATGGAAGATGCTGTGCAACTCTCTGAGGGAGGAGAATCTACAACACAAGCTGCACAACAAAGCAGGATAGAGGTGTTTCATGAGAATAATTCATGAGTCAAAATCCTGATGGAAATATAACAAAGGGGCATGAAGAACCTACACAGTGGAATATACAAGATGCAGAAAGAGAAGATCTCATACTGCAGACTGATCTCATGAAGTAGCGTATGTATGACACGCCAACTCGTATGCCACTATGGCGTGTTATCACTACAAACAATCGCCTTTTCGCGTGTTTATCAACGCCGAACCCTTACCCTAACCCTAACCCTAAAGGGCGCTGACAAACACGCGGATGTGTTGGGTTGTTTCGCTAGAGGGCGCTGACAAACATGTGTTGGGTCATTTTGCTCAAAACGTACACATACACGCGGATAGCTCGAATTACGTATAGATAACACGCCACAGGCAGTGGCGTGTATATTTACGAAAAGTCATGATGCCACGTTGCATACTGATAACATGCACCTTGAAAGAAAAACACACAAAAAGTAGACATTTTGCTAAAGCGTAATTTTCAAGTTCAACATTTACCGCTATAGAGACGGCAATGGAAGAGTCCACTAAGCCCTGAGCATCCGACATGAGTGAAAGACACGGTTATCGATCGTGGATGCAGAGCCAGTTTAGATTACGGTCCTCTCATCAGGGATTGTTTTATTCAGCCATCGTAGGACACATACACTGATGACACCTTTGTAAACACTGCAAGCACACATTCCCACTACATGCCCCTTGTATCCACTACACAAGCCTTTGTTCGTCTGAATACAACATCACGTCTTGCCTTCAGGTGCTGTTCACCGGATTTGCAACCAGCTGTTGTCTCTATAGCTGGATGACAACGTGCCCGATCGTAAATTTTTCACTGCTGTCTAGCCCGCGGGCAAAACCTGATGTGTTCTTTTTCATCTCAACTCCCATCAGTTTGCCTTTCAGATGCTGTTGTTTGACAATTTAACATGTGGTTATGTTACCAATATTGTCTCAAGATGGAACTGGTTTAATGATTCTCAAGCTACACCTTTATGAAGGTGGTAAGGACTCCAAACAATGACTCATGTTTTCAGGACTCAACGTGATCTGGCCTCGGCCCTCAGTACTGCAATAATAATAATACATTTTATTTTAATGCACTTTTCATTGTTAAAAACAATCTCGAGGTACTGTAGGTGTCCTGGACACTGTGAAGGGTGATATTAGCACAGCTGCACTTCAGGTGTCACATAGTGTGCTGTGCTCCACTAACTTTCTGAGCTTTCATGAAAACCTCAGCGGCGTCTACAGAATAACACAACTTCCTTCCCTCCAACTACCTTAAGCAGAAGAATATGAGGACTATTTTGCAGAACAAGGACCCCAAAGCCATTTTTCAGTGCAAATCCTCTCCAGCTTGTCAGGCGCGTTGACAGTTGCAGAGACACACAGGTCAGGTCGGAGCAGCGGAGACGTTAGGCTTCATTTGTAATTGGGTTTCTCTTCTCCCATCCATCATGACTCCTTTGGGACTTCCAGTGGCGGCCCATAAGGAAGCTGAACAGCCTTCATGTTGCATCCACATCAGAGCTCTGTGAATATTGGTGCCGCTTCTCTTTGTCTGAAACTATTTCCATTTAGATGTGCAGAAACCAGATAGAGGTTCCTCTGGATTCTGGATTAAAATTCGTTTCTTGCTATTTGCTCAATTGGCCTGTATTGAATTTTACAAATTGATGTATGGATTTAGGACAAACGAAAATGACCTAACTCAATTTGTTAAATTGATATTGAAGGGGGTGGAAAGAGCTAGATGCAGTTAGATTGATGCAAAAATGATTTTACATGCCTGATGGAAATAAGCACCATTATTTCTGAAAAAAAAAAAACCCCACTATCTTTCAAATAAGAAATGTAATAAAGTTAAAACGCAAACCGTGGCCTCTGATGCAATACATTAAACATAATGTAGGATAATGAAATATCCCAGAGAAAATCTAATTAGCTTAATACACCTCAGTAAACCTTTGAAAAGAATAAATCCTACAGTAATTGTGAGGGGGAGCCCGCACATTTCATAAAATAAAAGAACTATAAAATGTAATGTTGGGACATTATATAAAAATTATAGTGGGTTAAAAGGAGCACATTATGTTACAGTAAAGCACCACTGGTCAATCCCTGTTTTTGAAAGGTATAAGGCAGAGCATCATTTTATTTTAAGAGCGTTTGATATGAAGCTCACATACTAGTGGGTGTTCTCAGGTGGGAGTCACAATGGCACATTTAGTGAAATAACCATTTCTATTGATGACATGATGACTGGTGCATGAAATGCCTCCCAACACTCCCATCTGTGTTCATCAACAGGAGAGGGGAGCTCCGTGTGGCTGATTCTGATGAAAAGGGCTTACACAGCGTATGAATATTTGAAGGAGTTGGGTGGTGACTTGGGAGACACATTTGCCCACGGCATTCCTATTGGTTTATCGGTGACGTGATGACACGGAGGAGTTTGGCTTAACACTTTATAAAGCTCCGCCGTGCGCGGCGAGCCACTCTTTTTTTAAAGACCACCGCTGAAACTTCTCACTCCGCCAATTCGCGTACTGGAAGCAGCCGAGAAACCTCCACATCCCCGTCACCATGAGCGAGGTAGGACCGTGTTTAGAATCAAGGGAACGTCGGGATTCACCCAATTTATCCAATTTACGCACGACGCGCTCCTGCGCGGAGGGAAATGTCTGTTTTATGAGATATTTAACAACCAGACGAGCTGCTGCTGGCGATGTATTTCTGTTAACTGATGATATTTCTAATCCGACATTTACTCTCGCGGTTTACCGTTACTGTTGTATAATTCATTACAGTATTAGATGCTGCAGCTGCTCCGCCAGTCTAGGGAACCCCGCGGCTCATCGACGCGCGCTGGGCTGCGGCCACCAAAAGCGACGCGATAGTGGATTTACGACGCATAATGTTGTTTTTTATTTTAATGAGACACTTGTTTCGTGTTCAGGATTTAATTTATCGTGGTTTGACAACAACTACGCGGCGAGAATTGAGCGCAAAGTGAACGGAAGCATCAACAGAAGTGAACCGTTTTACTCTGTCAGTCGAAAAAACAGCAGAAGTGTCGCAGGATTTACATGTCGGATGTGCCAATGGATCTGATCTTTAATCTATTTCTATATGTGTGTCGCTCCGAGTCACTTGCTGCTGCAGCGGCTGTGATGATGACGACAAAGATCCTGGTTTTGTTGCACGTTAAAAAGATAATTACGATCTCACGTTATGTCGATCTAACTTTTCGAAACAGCGTCTATTTTCTGCGTTTTCCGCATCTGTCAAAAAGCGTTTAGAGAGTTTTTTGACCACTGGAAGCCACAGTAGAGCCACAAACATCCAAAATATCAATACACAAGCTCGTCCACCTCGTCGCTCAAAGCGCTGTGTGACAGTGAAGACTATAAAGAAGTGCAGATGAGGGACAGATTGAGGCAGCGATCCCCGAGCAGTTTGGGATCAGGGGACATACTGCAGCCTGTTCAGGGTCAGCTGGATCCTGGAGATCGGTGGTCTTCTTTCTGATGTGCGATGTGCTGCAAACTGGACCACCGACATCCTGAACTCCACATGGACCCGATCGGGATAGTTAAAAATAAACATGATCCGGCAGTGAGGAAGATGTTGTGATCGTCTCATTCACACGAAGAAGAAAAAAGAGGGAGCTTCGATCCTGCTAACTGCTGGATGACTCCACATCACCGCACATCATGAAGAAGACCACCGATCTCCACCGGCCACCTGTTGCTCTTTTTCACCTTTCAAGAATGAGGCGATCACACAATCTCCCTCACTGATGGATGACTTTCGCATTTCCACAACTAGTATATTTATGAATATATATATATATTTAAAAAGACACTGGACTCAGTGTGCAAGGTTTCTGTGCGTAACAAATTTTAACGGATGAAAAATAATAAAAAATAATTTAGTCATTTTTGATGGATGGGTGGGTAGATGTGGGTGGGCCCAGTGTCGTTATGTGTGGGCCGAGGCCCACGCCGGCTCAGTCTCATATAGTGTGTAGGGATACGGTTAACCTGCATGACTGTAGGCTTCATTGTGGCAGTGCAGGTGGATATACACATCAACGGCTATATAGGAAATGTGCATGTTATAAAATGGCAGTAGAGGGTGTATATTTCAAAATAACATGACTAATATGAATTCCCCCAAAAAATATCATGTATCAAAGAGCGGATGCTTTGATCTTTTCTCAATCAATTTTTTTTAGCTTGACAATTAAGTGACACTGTCATTAGACTTATTTGTACCCGAGTGACACCTGTTGTTTGAAATATACGGGACCTGTCAGACGTTAAACGCAAACTAAAATTTAGTTCACATCCGGTCTCAATTATTAATGTACTAGTATGAATGAAAATAATACCCAATCACACTTGCTGCAAGTTCTGTTTCTCATTAAGAAATACATAAATAACTCCCAATGAGCTTCACTGCTGCAGCTCGTTGTGACACCTGAAAAGAATCCTGCTTCAACTTGATCAAACAAGCAGTTTATAGTGTATTCTGCTGCACTGTAGGGTGCAGTTAAATGCAGTTGCAGTCGTATACGTATATTTGCGTATGTATATCCTTACAAGGAAATTTGTGTGCATGTGTTGAAGTTTGAAATAAACAGGTGTAAATGCATGCACATAGGATGAGCTGGAATTCTGAGATGTAAAGATTAATTTGGCTACGCAGAGTGTGTAACGGCAGCAGTAAAAGTCCTCACACCTTGCACTTTAAACTCCGAGGTGCCCAGCTGAAAATGTCCAAACGCCTTCCAGTGAAGACGGCAGCGTTATGCGGGTTGAATCCTGCAGTCTGATGTGAATGCAGCCTGTCATTCCCTTACATGGATCAGCGAAGACGCCGCCGTGCTTCCCTGTGAGCCGTTTATAACAAGTCATTCGCCAGCTTCTTCAATAAAAGATGAATCTGGGGCGCACACAACAGGAGTCATAACAGCTGTTAAATAATTGCATCCCTCACTGGTGGCAAAATCACCTGACCTTTTTATTTGGTAATAATGTGCAAAGTAAGGATAAGCTGCCGTCTTCCGTTGATAAATACATGCAACATTTTAAGGAATGGGAAAAGGTAGCGGGGGGGATGGAAATTATCTTTTTTTATGTTGTGTCGAGTACCGTGCAGAGTAGAGTTGTATTTAGTCACCAAACTTGAGGTGAAGCCAGTTACTGAAGCCGAGCAGCTCAGCATGTTCTGGATGGACGAGTCTGGCATTGGTCAGCACTGCAGCGCTCCCTCCCTCCCTCCCTCATCCCCACCACAATCTCTGCCCTTGTTCTCTCCACCACCCCCGTTCTCACCCCTTATCTACACAAACCTGCTGAGAACAAGTACAATACTCCCAGGTAATACTGTTACACAGTTTTACCCCTGCAGCTTAGATTTTTACCTTTTGCTCTTTCTCTCTCTGTCTCTTGGCAAACGCACCAAAGCTTTAAAAATCCAATGGAACAATAAAAGTCCCAAAGCTCCTGTGTGTTCATGTCGAGTAGGGACGGACAAGCGAGACTTCAGATGGTGGAATATGGCATATTACAGAGCAAAATTTTGATATTAGGTAACGTGAAGCAGACTCTGCAAAATTAAATAAAACTTCACCAACCCTTCCATGATAGGCCCTTTCTCAGCAGACTGTTTGCATTCACACATGAGGCTTGTTTGTGATAAACAGAATCGATCATCGGCGATCATCGCACAATGTGTTTGTCTTTTAGACGTCCGGGCTGATACCGACTTGCTGACATTGTGCACACATAGACCATGAAAAGCTCACAAGATTGAGGCAGACACAATTATTAGAGCCAGGCGCCGCAATTGCTCTCCACGGACTGCAAGACGCAGGGCATGATGGGAAACACCTAGCTGTCACCTGATCAAAAACTCCACGTTTAGTAAAAAAATCCTAATTTTGTGTGGAAATCAAATATATAAGGCTCGATTGTAAACTGAGTCATGATATGTAATGAAGGTTTAATCTGTTAACCAACATATCTTGTGTGGTTGATAATAATAATAATAAAGGTTGGGTGTATACTGTGCTGTATTACAGTGACATGTCAAAATATCTGCTGTTAAAAAGGCCCATTGCGCTCAGAAAAAAAAAATCTATTTCAATAAAATCCAAAGCAAAACTTAAAAGAAACATCAACCTTTTACAACAAGCCAATATTCTGTTCAAAGCACTAACGTTGACTGCAGAGACAGCAGGATCGCATTTTCAAGATAACAAGGAGACGTCCACCAATCAGTGGACGTTTTCAGTTGTCTGTAGGTGTTCAGTGTGTTTCTAAAGGTTAGGTAACACTAAGTGCACATTTCATCAAACAGTTTCCCAGGATACTTGAACTCATGTGGAGCCGCAGGTATTTTTGGAATACAACTCATGACGACTCATAACTAAAGGCGTCTTTCGGGCCAAAATTAGCTGGTTTCTGCAACTTCCCGTGGGCATTAGCTTTTCTGTCGCTGTCAATTCAGCTCCGTCATTGTTGGTCAGTGCCAGAAGAAGTAGTTCCAACTTTGAAGACAGTGTTTAAATTAAGTCAAAGATATTCTTAGACCTTTTTGATCTTACCTTGACAACTCCCATCCATATTCTGCTCTGTGCTAATTAACATCAAAGTTATGTACTGCTGTCACCTAATGCACCAACACAGATGTGCTGAGTGTGTTTAGAAAGAAAGTTGTATGCATGTTTATTTGAGAACTGATAGAAGTTTTTTTTCCCCCACCATTAATTTTTTATTGACCTGCATCATTTTTTAACAAGTTTTCCCACGTGGAAATGGACAGAAATGCTAATTAGCTTGATTAAAATATTTGCATAAAGTTAGCCTTGATCATCTGCCAGATAATTACTACAAGTAACTTTTTCTTTGGAGATGTTTAATGATAATTAAAAAAAAATGCCTTTGGTTATGTCAGTGACTGCAACGAGAGATCATACAGATTTCCAGCTACTCTGAAATAGCCCTGCCTTACTTTGAAATTGAACAGCCCATGGACAGGAAACATAAATTTGACAGAAAAAGCTGTTAATCTACTTTAAGCGGAAGATTGAAAATTCTCCAAGTACTTAGACTGAAATAACCCTGACCAGTGATGCAGCTACGATGTCATCCGTCAGTAGTCAGCACAAAGCAGGCAACTCTTAACAGCTTCTTAAGACCTTCGCTTACCTATAGAAGCGAGCCGATTGTACAGCACTGCACTACATAGTTAGTGGAGAGGCATCAGTTCCTCAATGGTCAACATTAAATCACTCTTTAGGTTTGTTGTTCTTCATCAAATTCTTTTCTAATCGCACAATAACAAATACAATGAGGTGCTTTGAGGCAATAGCTCTTCATCCCCCAGGAGTTTTCTTTACTGCTGCGCTGACAGCTTCACACATCGTCACCCTCCCAGTTCTCAGATCGGACTGTTTTATTCTACTCAACACTAAGCTTTGTGTAGGAGTCGGACTTGGATGTAGACTGTGTGTATAAGCCTGCCATTGGCCACCTATTCCAGCCATCATCCTCCTCCCCTTCTGCTAGCAATTTTGTGCTTAGCACTGCCTCAGACAATGTGTTTGGTTTAAAGAAAAAAAAAATTTTGCCCACTATAGCAGAATGATTATGTGTAGAGCTACACGAGGTAGGAGCTGCATCAGGAGTTGTAGTAAATCCAGCGCCTTAATGCCTCCAGACAAAATTGGATGCCTTCTCTACTGCAGTTGGATACATCATGTTTAATAAAGCAGTGGCAGTAACAGCATCCGATTTCATTTGACCACAAGGTCATTATCTGGGGTAGATGTGAGGATCTACTTTAGATATTGTTTTCCCATCTCTTTCAGTGCTCAATCCTTGAAATGTACGCATGTGTCCGAGGTTGGAAATCAGTGTGTATTTTGCAAAAGCCAAACGATAAATCTGTCCTAGTCCCTCCAGATTGGTGAACCTACAATGGGAAGTGGTCTGTCCCTACATTCAGATGAAATATTAAGCAGCTTTAGGGCTATGATTAGGGGACTTCTTTGGATTGTGTAGATCTGCTGTATTGTGGCCTACAATGTTGTGGGCCAGATTCACATGAGCTGTTCAACGGGCAGATGGACCTCACTTGAAGAGATTTTCATCCTAATGGTACACATGGTTAAATTGGCTTAGCTTTGTAAATGGACTAAAACTTGCAGAAATAAATAATCGCCTAGTTGTGACTTATTGCTGTCAGTCTGTCACTGCTGTTAGAACAGATTGTGTGCACTGGAATGAAAGTATTTTGATGGCATTATGCCTCATCAGAATTTTTTGGTCCAATAAGTAGTTTTAATGTGATGGACAGTTTCATCTGCTTTGATGGTGCACTACTTTGGTCCAGAGTAAAATATCTCAACAACTATGGACTACTGTGAGACATTGTATAGACATTCGTGGTGCCAAGAGGATGAATCTTATTGACTTTGGTGATCCCCTGATATTTTCTTTAGCGCTCATGAGGTTGACATATGTTGGGGGTGGGGGGTTTAAGTGAAATGCCTCAACAACTATTATTAGATAAATTGCAGGGCCTTAGTGACTCACTTATCTTCATCGGGTTGTAAATTAGTGATGTGATCAACACTTTAGTTTGTAGCCAAATGCCTGCAAAGCTAATAGCAATCCCATCATCAACTGTACTTTGTATCGAGCGTTAATTAGCAAATGTTAGCATGCTAACTCAATAAACTATGACAGTGACCATAATAAACATTACACTGCAGGTGCCAGCATTCACCTAACTTGGAGGCTTTTTATAGTAGTTAACTTGAGGGCTGCAAAATATTGGAACAAAAATTAAAAAGATGTTTGTTTTGTACATATTTAAGTTAAATGCATTGATATGTTGATGCATCTTTAGTTAAACATTATAATGATTCAATTATTTCCCTTGTAAAACAATCACATCTCATACTATTAGCCCATTTATTACCTTAAAGTTGTGGTTTCGCTTCTGAGTCTATTCAACAAACTCTCCAACCAACCCTATTTTTATTAGCAGCAAAAAAAAATCTATGAATGGCAATTTACAGCAGCATCATAAATCACTTGGATTGGTGCTGAACGCATGGTGAAACCCTCACACACAGCGTGGTTAAGTGACTGGGATGAAAATGCATATGTGGCTGTTGTCTGATTATAATGCAGCCATAATTTCACAAGCCGTGTACACAAGGCTGACAGGCTCCTGTTCCTCAGTTTCACAGATTGCAATGTAAAGTGAATCAATTAAATAAATTGACATCTGAAGTGCATTGGAAGGTGTTTATTGAGCTCTTTTCATCCTCTGGTTTGACGGATTTTGTCGAGCAGTAATATTGAACATTTGCATTCAAATTGTAACACAACAGATATAAGAATGTGTTAATGTATGACAATAGGCACCATCACTGTCAAACACAAAACACATCTTGTCATCGTTGCGTGCATCTCAGTCATGGAAATCAAACATTTCAGCAATGTCAGCAACAGTGCACCATATGTGCACGTTTCAGTCATTTACCCTATGAGTGCAGTAGATGGGGAACGGCTGAATTAGCAGATCGACATTACTGCTGCACGCGGCAAATTTCCTCCCCGAAAATCATTACAGCATCACACTGAAACAGATTCAAGGCTGAAAATAACTCTTCAGGGACTGCAGGCCAATGTATTGAGGGAGGAGGTTATGAAACTGGTCTGTAACGGTAGGGTTCCCCTAGTTTAGGCGCATAAATGTACCACCTATTTTATTCCCTCAGTCATCACCATCGAGTGTGCGTTTGAGCATTGTAACATCAATTAAAAAGGAGTAAATATGCGTCCCCTCCCATCAAATTCCTCAGGCTCTAAATTAGACTGGGTTCTTGTTCATTTGCTTTGGTTAATTAGGATTTACAAATGGGACGGATTAGATCTTGTCAAATTAGTGGTTAAGATATCATGGCATGAGCTGGGATATGTTTTTTTTCCTTTCTTTTTTTTAAGTTATTTTTTAAATGCTTAAATATCTTGTAAAACACCAATTGACAAATTTGCTATTTTTTGCAACTGTTTACCAGATCAAGCTCAAATTACCTCACAGCATTTTGCAAAAAGGAAACTCGATAAAATAGCTTACAGTAGCTTAGGCTCAACAACAATTCATTGCCATTCCCAAATCGATTTAAATATTACACTGAAAAATGTCACACATCCCTATCGCTGCAGGTCTGTTGCGAAGTATCAGCAGGTGAGTATTTCTGCTGTTTTATTCGTCACCCCCCTGGTGCGTAAAGGCCTTTAGCTGTTTTCTTTTGATGTTAAACAACACATAGTGTAAGTGTTATGTTGCTCCTGGTTAATACGCTTCTATATTCTCCGTTTTCCACTTGCTCCAACTGACTTTGTTCTTCAGCAGGGCTGTTGTGCCAAATCAGCAATTACCTCTGACTACACGAGCATTTTGAAACGTTCCCGCTGGCAGATTTTGTTGCGTTATGTGCCATGTCTTCACTCAGTCAGTGATTATTATGGGCTGCGGCTCACAGAAGGGGAAGTAGCTGGTGGATTACACTGATTTGTACGACTCCCATCTTCATTTTAAGTAGGTTGTGTGCACACTTTTATCATCTGTAATATGAAAAAAAAGTTTTTAAATAAAGATTTAAACTTTATCACCAGCTTATTGAAAATACTTTACAGAACTACAGAATTGATTTTAATGTGAGTATGTTTCTCTCAGAAGGTCGGGGTCTTTACTTTTATATATGACCAGTTACAGAGAAGGTTGGGCCAGTTGCATCAGCTTTCTGCAGCACTGTGCTGGTGAGGGTTTTATTGATGGTATTTTGTACCCTTCCCATTATGGACTAAATGGAGCCTAACTGCTGCGCTAATTTCTAAAGCAGTTCCTGTGGAGACGAAGACCTATTTGGATGTTCCACTTCGAGACAAAACGGCAATGTGACGGAGATATCTAGCAGTTGGCACTGAGGTGAAACAGATTTACTTGACAAGCGGACATAACTCGTGAGATGACAGCGAACGTCTGTCATCTCAACACTTGATTAATTTGGGACTGACCTGGCTCCGAGTGCCCAGTATAGATCGACATGCTGTTGTTTATACCCCTGCATAAAGAAAAACTCTTCTGGGTATGCTCGTGATCAAAACAAAGAGAGAAATCTTGAAAGGCCAAAGCAGTTTCATTGCTAGTTCTTAATGAATTTCAACTTTTTGGACAGATGTTATGGCTCAGAGTGGGTATCAGCCAAGTCATCTTCCTTTATGAGTCCAGCTCCCTCGTGTCTGTTCAGGTCTGTTCTATCAGCACATTTCTGTCACAAACCCCGCTCGTCTGAGTCGGCACACGCCGGAGGCCAACACATGCCCTCTGCAGATGTCACTGGAAATTCACTGCAGCTTCTGAGGAATTGTTTCATAAGAAGCATATTTAAATATTTAAAGAGGAGGCATTTAAATGAACATCGTGTTGGATGATTAGTAGTTCCAAAGAAAGGAACATTTGGAGCCGTCAGTCTGATGATTTCCTGCAGCTTTGGAGTGAATCCCTGATGTTCTGCTCATAATCCTGAGCTGCTGGTTTCAACACCAGCAACGCGTTTGTCACTGCCCTACGCTTGAAGAACAGAAAGAAGAAAAAGAGGCAGTTTGTTCTTTCTGCTTGAATTGTCTGTGTCCTACTTCAGCTTTTTTTAAATTCTTAATGACCATTGAATGTGGCAGGGAACTCTCGACCTCTGCAAGCTGCAATGTCTTAAAATAACCCCAGGAACGAATGAACAGTATTATTAAATTATTTCCCCCCCAATTCCCCACCCTTCATTTTCCTCCACCAGTCTATGTTGGTGGAAATGACTACATCTGCACGTTTTTTAAGAACTCACTCGGCACAGAAAAAGGAGCGAAACTACGAGTTGATTCACAATATTGTTACATCAGACGTCATCTCTTCCCTGGAAAGTTGTCCAATGAGATGTTTCGACTCAACGGCGTCTGGTGGGACAGCACAAGCAGGGACAGATTTGTCATTCCCCATAATTAGGGTCTTAATTTTAACACCTTGCTCCTTTCAGTTCATTTGCAAAGCTACTCTCCTGCTGCTTGGCCCACAAAAACCGACTGAAGCGTTATTTGGGTCGCCTGGTTAAGTATAGTGAAGGCTCTCTGTATTACATGCCCCCCCCCGCAGAGCTGATGGACGCTCTCGGCTCTGGATCGGAGCAACAGAGTCACCCACCAACAAGCTGGTCTTCCTCTAAGCAAGAAAACTATCTCAAAGCTCCAAAGGGTCAGTGTTGCTGATGCCAAAACATCGACCATCGCATTATGCCATCCGTGCCTATGAATCAGCTACAGATGAACAAACTAAGACGCTTTCGGGATACACAATATTGATTTTCTCATTCTGATCTGCAACGAACCACGAGATACTTCGATATCCCACGAACCAAGTTGAGCCAAGGAAACGGTCATCTGACATCAGGCTGTCTTGCATCAGATTTTTTGATAAGAAAGGAAATAAGTTTCCCCAAAATATCAGACCTATTCCTTTAAATGGCCTGAAAGCTGGACGTCTGCCGACCTCACTTCTGTACATTCCCGAACCGATTGGGAACTTGCTGTGAAAACAAGTGTTTGTACCTCAACTCATTGGGGTGATTGTTTTTTGATTATGATTTAATTGAAAAACAGATTCTTGCGCTCACCACATGATTAAACGTGTTCCCGGGAGAAGCACAACCACCCACTGCACAGCTTGTGTAAATCAGCTGGCTGATTGAACCCAAACCCCGGCTGATCACAGGGAACTCCCTCATCTATTTACTGGCCTGCTGGTTAGCTCGTTGCTCCTTTCATCACTGCAGCATGTTCTGTGGCGGCGTGCTTTACAATCCCAAAAGTGAGGAAACCAATCCCCAGAGATTGGCGACACCCACACTAATGAAAGAAACGCGGAAAAATGTAATCTCGCCAATTTCAAGGCTCATTAAGTTGTGTAACAGACGGGAGTATAAAGAAATAATTTTAAGAGGAGCCGTTATGCGTTTCTTCCCCCCCTCCCCTCAGTGCTCTACTCAGTGGAAATTGCTGTGAATCAGAGTATTTTTAGCTGAAAACAAATGTTTAGTTTTATTCTAGAGCTTGTTTGTAGTTTTGTGATTTCAGGCTTTTCTGGGGCATGAAGGCATTAGCACTTTTTGGCCTGGTGTCGACTGCAGTATGTGAGCCAAGAGTTTTACTGCAGCAAAAATCCCCCCCCCCCCCCCAACAACATTAGGTTTTAAAAAAAAAAGGAAAGAAGTTTGTGAGTCGGTTTGATCACAGCTTTTCTGGGGACGGCTTCTTGGTTGCATGACAGCTGGCCTTCTTTCTTTCTCATAATTTTACCAAAAGCCTCTCAGCCTGAACCTCAGAGGAATACGAAGGAAGCAAGTCAACTCGATGCACGTTTTAACCGCTGACAGGCACATGCATCGTGTGGAGGTGGCTTGACAATTGCTGCAGAACAGTGGAGGAGCTGAAACTGCGTTGCGACAATACTGTTAACATGAAAAAAAATAAGAAATTTGTATCATCTTCAACGTCAGGGTCTGACAACGGTTCAACTCGGGAGTCCCGGCTACCAGAGAGGAAATGGGAAGTGTGCAGCTGAGTTTCTGTGCGTTGTGGTTCACCCGGCGAGACTGTTCCAAGGTGCAGCGTCGCCAGTCAGTCAAACAGCTGTTTATGACAAGCAAATCAGCTGTTCTTCCTCTCCTCCCCTCTTACTTACTTTATTTCCCCCCAAGGCTCAGCTGACGTGTAGATGGTAAAAGATACCAACCAGCTCATCTCGACATCCTTAACATTCCTACGCTCAGCAAGGCGGGTTAACTGGTGCCCTTGTGTTGAAATATGGCTTCATTTCTGCAAAACACACAGTGGGTGTATTCCCTGCATAGACCATGGAAATGGGAGAGCATTTTAGGGTAATAAGTGTTATCAAATGATTTAATGAGGAAAAATCCAACTTCACGAATGGTGTTGTAAGTAAATAACATCCCATGTTCTCACTGCCAGAGGCTGCAGAGCTGGATTTCGACATAAATACAAATCTGGGATGGGAGATACATTTCAACCTGAATTCATTCTATTATGCTTTTCTTTATGTTCTAATTACTGTGGTCAAACCACTGTCTGTTTTTTCAGAGAAAAACTATCCCAGGGAAAGTCAGTAATTATGTTTCGTGATAATTACTGCCCTCTGTGCTGCCCTGCAACAGTAACAGCCCTCTTCCTCTTCATTTTTACCCAGACGTGTACTGGCTGCCCAACAAAGGAAAGAAAATCCCCAAAATCTGCAGCAGGGAGTTATTGACCCAGCACTGATTTGGCAGTGTTTCAGTATGCCCTGTAGCCTTTATGACAGTATGGTTTATGTAACTGCCAATGGAGCTCATACAGATGAGTGGTCTGTAGCACACAGACAAAAAGCACTAGTAGTAAAGAGCACACACAGACACACTCCCACTGCCTGCACGGTGAAGATGAGCAGGCCGATTTCAGAAGAGCTGAAGAGGCAGGAGTGGAGGGAGGTTAGGGATCGAAGGGAAACTACTTCTGTGCTGCTTTCAACAGAGCATCATCCTCCATACGCTGAGCAGACACACACACCCTCTCAATGATATAAAACATGTCTTTGCCCCGCATCTCCCTCCATATCACATTGGGCTCTGCTGCTCTCTATTAATTAGTGCAATCAATTTCAGCCTCTAAGCGATTTAAGCATATATGTCAAAATGTTGAACTATTCCTTTACAGCAAAGTTTTTCTTTCTCAAAGCACAAACAATTTGAGTCAATAAATTGTCTTGGAGATTCGATGCATACCAAAAACTTAAATTTAAAAAATACGTATTATAATATGAATTATTAAAAATATGATATATAATAAATATGTCCATTTGTAAAGTGGAGAAGCAGCATATGGCTCCTTCTTCGTATGGGTCTGCTCCAATAAGGCCCATGATTTGAAAGTGCAGGCTTGATTTTTAAGCTTGAATACACACACAGTTTACTCAATGTCATTTTCACTCATATTTAGCACACAAACCCAAAACGCTTGCCTCCGGAATCCTATTCTACAGGACGGATAAAGGAATGTGGCTCGGAGAGAAGAAAATAAAGGCTCGCTCTCAGCAGAATGAAAGGATGTGGATGTTGTTAAGGATCCTCTGTGAAAACCTCCACACACACACACACACACACACACACGCACACACACACACACTCATCTCCATCCCCCCATGAATGTGCCTAATCAGAGATAAAACATATTTACATTTCTCTGACTTGCGATGTGTTTACAGTCTATGCACTTCTGTTATTCTGCTTCACTCAACCTATGTTTGTGGCCGTGTATTCTTGTCTGTATGTATTTTTTAATTGAAAGCCTGAAGGCACAGATTCTGATGCAGCCTCTATAGAGGTTGCAGCAGAATGCAGTAGCTGTGCTGTTTGTGTGTGTGGTTCACCTAAAGGCAGAAAGGCAAAAAAGAAACACGAAAACCCTGATTACTGACCCCCCCGAGTAATCGCACTCATCAGAGCTGCGGTTATTGCAGTTCACATTTGGCTCGGCCCCAGAGCTGCTCAGCCATAATGCTTCCTCCTCTCACCGCTGCCCCCGGGAGTGTTAGTTCCTCATCACCTCTGCACTGAGCTGAGCTCTTGCCATAAACAAAATGACCCCGAGTCATCACTTGTATTTAAGCCAAGGTAAACCCTGCTGAGCCTGATCTGGGTATAACATCTTGATTATCATGGCATCAGCGCCCACATTGACGTTGTTAGAGAGACTCAATGGTTTCTCATAGTGCCGTCATGTTAAAACTCTACAAAACATGACAAGCATCGCTTTCATGGAAACATTTCAGTAGAAGAACAAATTATTCCTTAACACATTGAATCATTAATGCCGATGACTAAATCAATAATGTTAGCTTTTTACATTTGAGTTTCCCACGTTGGTCATTATAGCCAATGTGTTCCTTCCAAGTTAAATGCAGACAGACAGAACTCGGAAGGTCCTAACGCTCTGAACTTTAGAAATAGTGCTTTAATAGGCCAATATTTTATTTGATTATAATTAGTCAATCAACAGATCATCCCTAGTTCGTACTTTGAAACTGTGAAAGTCTTGTGTATTTAAACTGAAACCCTGCAGGTATTTTTAGTGGGGATTTTTCTACAAAACAAGCAATATGATAATCATTTATTTTGGGCATTAGTAGACAGTGAAGAGCACTACTTTCTGACATTTTATATGATACGGTTGATGAGGATGAAGCAACAGATCTGAGTCACATATTCATAAAAAAAAAAGGAAATCTTCATATAGGCCTGTGGGATTGTTTAAAGGATGCAACCGTCAATATAACAGTTGCAGCTGGTCTGCGTTTAATACAATATTAATCTTGTTTCAACAGTGCTGAAATGTTCCGTCAACATTGTATTTCCAAAAGCAAAAATAGGTAACACAGCCAGATGAGCTTGAGGGTGGTTTTGTTTGCGGAGTGCTGAAGCGGTGCGGGTGGACCAACTGGTTTCCTCTGCCTCGCTCAGCTACATTTGCGTGTTGTGCGGCTGCAGCTACAGCAGCTACGCCGGCACCAGTTAATTTCACGGCCATTACGAGAAGCTGATGGAGAGACTCAGCACTTCTCTTTGAACTGGGATTAGTAGCCGGAAAGAACAAAACTGTGCTCTTATCTGGCTGTGATATTTATTTGCAGTTACAGGGGGGGGTGGGGGGCAGACATCACACAAGTCATTTAACTTTCATTTTGTTCTCCTCAGACAGACAAATGAAAAGAGAAACCGGGCATCATTCTGATAAGCTCGACGGGTAAACTGTAGCGCTCGTCTCAAGCACACATCAAGTTTGGCATTTCTTTTAAACAAAATTCAGAATTTCATCAAAGACCATCTCCAAATTAGCCATTTCTTCCCGAAAGGCACGGGTGTGTTGTGCTCTGAGCTTGCAAGGATGCTTGAAATCCCCCTCCTCACCCACCCCTCTTCCTAGCATCAAAGCAAAGCACACGCCGTTTGAAATTCATTGAAAGCATTGGATTAATAATGCAGAGAGAGAGAGAGAAGCTCAGAAAAGAGGACACATAGCACGATCCCTTCTCGGCTCCTGAGCTATTAAAGCATAGAAACCTTTCTGACATGACCAAACGGGGAAACCTTTCAACGAGGGAGGGAATAGCTGTGAAAGTAGCTGGAGCTAAAGCTCCCAGGAGGCAGCCAGAGACGCGCTTCCTAAATGAAACCATTTCCTTTGCCGTTTCGTTACCGTGCCAATTCCCCAGCGCTTTCCCTCCAAATTCCTTCAAGATGGAATAACAATATCAATCCATATGAAATGCTCCATTGAAATACAAGCAGTTTTCTGTCACGTATTTTACAAAATGCTTTCCAAAAAAACAAAAAACAAAATAAAGCTTTAAGACAATAAAAATATGAACACAAGGTCTCCATTCCAGCCAGAGTAGAAGATATATACAAAAGGTATGTATGATTATTTGAAACATTCCTGCTACAGTCTTGCTCCTTCTCCAGTCAGAGTCAGAGTTGCTTCTGGTCATTTATCTTCCCAGTGCCAACGTTCAGATAAGTACGTGTTAACTGCAGAGTATTGATCCTGCTCTCCTCTCTCCATTCCTTCTTCACTGCAGAAGAAAAAAAAATCCCATCATCACAGCTCCCACCTAGGCAGTGCATACAAAAACGCAGGGAGACTGCCTCCTAATACCTGTAATAATTTCACACCAGAGATTATTTTTCCTCTGCACAAATCACAGCCAGGTTTAAACTGACATGTGCTGATTGTATGGGGACTCTTAAGCCTTCAACCTCCTCTACCATTGTGTTTCAGACAGAAATCATAAATATGACAGTTTCAGTCGGGGGAGCATATCCCCCACGGCGTCCAACACTGAATGTTTTTGTGAGTTGTGTTTGCAGTGACGGAGTTGAGATTTGGAGGTTTTTGCTCTCCTTCTCTCCACTAAATCCCACCTGCTCTTTGGTCATGGCCGTGAAGATAAATGGGCCACCGAGGCAGTCCAGAATACCAGCCCGGGGACATCAATTATAACAGGGAGAGCTAATGCTGAATTAATTAGCAATGGTCTCATATGGAGAGGCAGCAAACAAAAGGATCATCTGATGTTATCAAGTTTCCGGCTGCATTATTACTGAACACTGGGGTGAATGGCCATGGTCCATGTCTTTCAACATGAGAGCAAAAGTGTAATTCCCAAAATACCTAATATGAAGTGTTATTTTTCCATTATCTTTCTGAACAACTGCAGTTGTTTTGTAAGAGAGCCCTTTATAGCCATGCTCCTTGTTAGAAAGTCCACATTCATAGAATCACGGACGATGATACTTGATACACACTGAACTGAAAACAAACGGCATAAAAATGCAGTTTTGCAGCAAAACATGCGTCCCCGGTGCCTTCTCAATACTGTGTGATTAATAAAATGCTGTAACATCCCTTTCATCCTAACTTCCTTTCCTCAATCCATCTTTTGTTACACTTCCTCTGGCTCCTTATCATTCCCTGTGATATTCTCTCTCTCTCTCTCAGCGCATGTTTTAAGCAGGATGATAATGTGGTTCTAAGAATAGCTATCCCTAATCTGCTCATTGTGATGGAGTGTCACTCCTGTACTCCTAACTAACACTGCTTTACCCTTTTCACGCTGCTAATGCTGTCAGCTCCTGTCTGAACCCAGCAGACCTCTGGTAGAAGTAGATTCTATTTCAACATTCATTATAGACTTTTACTCGTGCCAACTTTTCAAACTTGAAATTTAATTACATAAAAAAAAAAAAAAAACGCATGGATGACCAATTATTTAGATTTTCATCATCAATTTAACATTCCTGTCAGGAGAGTGAGACGTGGTAATCTCATTATGAGGTGAAACTCTTTCCTTGTATTAACTGTTTTTTAACTAGTTTTTATTTGTACAAATGTACAGCGTAATTTCAGAATAAATGGGGCACATTGACACAGCTACTCTCAGGATATCAGTGCCTATTTGCAGTTTAATATGAGGAAAGCAAATGTGTTTATAATCAGAACCCAGAGTGGGAAATAAATGGCTGTAGGATAATGAAAGTCGATTGATTTAGATAAATGTTGCTGCATTAGTATGCAAGAGCATACTGGCTGTTAGATTGGCTGTGTGTGTGGTGTGGCTATATACCGTTACGCAACATCATGCTATGTGGAGGAGATGTTTCTTTTTGTTTCTACGGTGGTTGGTTTTCTCATGTACGTCCATCAGTCTGCCACGTTTTTACTCTTCTATATCTCGTGATGTGGAGTGAATTTAAATGAGACTGAATATGATTTTTATCACATGGCCAAGAAGAGCCAACACTGTATAATCTTATATTAATTCTCACAGTTCCGTAATGTGAGTGTTTTTTCCCCGTATCTCTTTAAAATTTCCATTTTTGAATGAAACCCTTAATATATGCCAAATGAAGGAATAGCAATGGGTATATTGACGCACGAGTTACATCGTTTCATATATAGTATATAAGTATATATAGTATAAGTATTCATTAATAAAGGCTGTGTAAAATGATTTAATCGAGTTTACACTCACATTATACCACTGCCTGAGGATGTATTCAATGACTTATCTTATCCTGAAAATCCTCTTGTTTAGTTTAAAGCCACGATGATGCATTTAACAACTTGATGAACTCTGTGATTTTGGACCATTTCCACTTTTGTCACTCTGCAAAATAAACACCATAAAATATAAATAAAGTGGGAACTAGGTCATATCCTTGGTTTCATTTTTCTGACCTCTGTAGTGTCACTGTGCCAAGCTGTAGTAAAGAGCAACACTTCTGGCAGCATTTCACTGCTCGTCATACTGTCTATTGTCTTTAGGCCTTTTTACTGTCACAGGGTCCCTCCGGACAAACTGATTGGGTCATGAAAGCGGACCCCGGTGGCTAATACAGTCCAAAGAGGAGGCTTTAGAGAGCATGCTAGCATTCTAGGGGGCAGCTTAGCCCCGAGTAGATGTCAGAACAATCAGGAGGACAAGGCTTAATTAGCAAAGTTCATTTGGATGTGATGACAGGATTGTGGGAAATCGTCTGGTCGTTAAAAAAAAAAAAGAAGTACTGGAAAGAGAAATTCATATATTTTCTGTTTTGATGCTTTTGTGTTGCAGAGACAAGGATCCGGAGCAGCTGCTGGCAACAACAAGACAACTGGCGCACAAGGTAAAAAACAAAACAAAAAAAACTAGAGATTATGAAATTCATTAAGGCATTCACTTTTACTTGCATCCGTATTAGGTTGAGGACAAATATAACCAGCCCCTAAATGAAGTTTTGAAACTTTCGCACCATTTTTCAAAAATCAAACCAACATGCTAGGGGAGACAAAAAGAGAGACAGAATAACTGAAGGTAAGTGGGCTAGAGTTTACAGTACGTGTGAGCTCATGTATGCAAGATGAGCTTTAAACGTGCAACATGACAGTAACGGGGTCTGAAGGACAGCTGCCAACAACATCTACAAACACACCTCAAGGCTTTCCTTCTGATCTCATCATGATCCGCCAAGAGTTCAAGGTGCCATGTTTTTAGAAGTTTCTGACGTTTTCTTTTTTATGGCAGAGATTCATCTCTGCTCATTGCTCTAAGCTTTGACATCCTGACTCAGCTGGGCAAAATAAGACAGACACCAGGAGCCAAAACAGTGATGAACACCATCTCCTGTAAATCCAAATCTCTGGCGATTGCCTCACTGAGCAGAGAGAGCCTGTCTGTATCCGTTCTGTCCTGGGGGAAATTAAGATCAGCTCCGTGCACCGAGTGTATTGCAAATCATGTTTATTGTTGAGCTTGCTGTCATTAAAACCTATCACAGTGAAGCAAATAAAGGCTTCAACAAGAAAACTAATATCTTCCCTGCTTCCACCTCCTCTAAATCACGGTGATGTGTTACCCTGACTCAGCACCACTTCTCAGTTTGACATGGAAGCAAGAAGAATGAGCCATTTTGATTTATAAAATAGTGTGCTCTTTGATTTATTCAACAATGTATCAAGAATTGATTTATGCCAAGAGGACAACTGGTCAGGAGAGAAGCGCTGGCATTAAATTCAATCTTCTTTTTAATTGATATAGAAATACTGATGTAAAAAGATCGTTTTGTAATTAACAAAGCAATTACTTGAACTATGAGGGTCAGTTCAACTGGCCTCACTTCATACAAACATCTGTCCCAAGGGAATACAACATATAGCTTTACTAATGCATTCAATTATATTATCTTGTTTTATTCTTATGTTTTTCCTTAAACAGTGCCTCTCAAAGAATAAGAGATAACTGAGATGTCGGTCAGTAAGCTGCCTGGAAAGCGTGTTCACACCATTCATGATTGAAGGAAGCTTCCAGCCAAACTCATGCAGCCACTGAGTTGGTTGAGTTGAAAACACTGAGCTGCAGAGACTAATTGTTTACTGCCGGTAGGATTCAGGTCCACCTTTCTATTCATTTAATAAAAAAGAGTGAAGGAAAGTACACAGCCTGCAATACACACACACACACAATGCTCTCCTTTGTTGTCTGACCTTGACAATTCATTTGATGCCTGTAAAACTACTTTCCCAGCACGTTGGAAGTGTGCCTCACACAAGCCCCTTTTACGCTGCCGTTTCGTTGTGGGAGTATCACTCCTTTTTTCCGCCCCGTCGTCAGTGTAAACAGTAACCCAGACGGAAACGGGTGACAGAATGTTACGCCTCTGAGGCCCCATCCACACGGAAACGTTTTTTGTGTGAAAACGCAGAAGTCTTGTGCGTTTCGGCCGACCGTCCACACGGATCCAGCGTTTTCGCTGCCTGAAAACGCACTTTTTGAAACCAGCTTTTAGGGTGTAAAAGAAAAAAAACGGCACCTCTCCGTTTCATGTTCGTTTCCGAGTAGAATCTCATTGAACACGTCACATGGGCAGCGCCGTTCTCGCCGGCCATGTGACGTCACTCTCGTTCCTCAAAGCCGGGATGCGTTGTAAACGGAAAACCGTTACAGCGTTACGCCGCAAAGCAAAGTTCTTTATAAACGGTGCAATGCCAGCATCTTTTTAACTCTCCTTTCCGTGATTACGGTGGATTCGTCTGTGTAAAAGGCCTGTAGAGAGAGATTGGGAGAGGGGGAGTGCTCTGAGGGTGGGCGAGGAGGGAGTAAGCCTGCTATTGACTCTCGCCCACTCTGCATACCCCCAGCACAAAAGTCTTTAGAGACAACCCCTCACAGGCTCAAGGACAGCCACACAGATGTATTCATATTCCCAGGAAATAATTTTGAACTGGGTACAAGAACATGCAACTGCAATGCACCTCTGTGATGCAGCAAAGGCTGCTTCCCTGAAATAATAAGAGAGAAGCTGGAGGATGGAAGCGTTTGCTGTAAAGATAACGGCTGGAGATTGAACCATTTATCAAGTGGACACAATTGAAACAATCGTTTTTTTCTGCTTTGCTGCACTGTGGTGTTTACTTCCAGACACAAAATACAAACTGTACTGGAGATATTAAAATAATGTAAGTGATTGAACAGCAAAGCAACGGCTTTGTTTAACATGTTAAATTCTTCTATGTATGAAATTATGGGATTCTCATTTCTGATTAATTGAAGTTTAATAAGCAGCTTTCATGGTGTAGCTGATTGAGGTGGATTAATGTTACTACTAGTGTACATTCTTGTATAACTTGTGCTTGTGGAGCGCTTATATCCATTATATCGTGTACTCACTGTTTCATATATATTTATACTGAAAAAAAAATAACTGACAATCACAGGTTGCCTAAAGATGTATTCACTAAAGAGGGGAAAAAAACGTTGAGGGAAAAATAAGTTTACACCAAAATGAATAGCAGCGAACCAAGAAAATAACAGATCTACTGACTTTCACAAAATCAAACTATATTGTAAGCACACAGAGGAACTGTATCAGTGTCCCTGTGTCCCTTGTGTCCCTATTGTGTGATTATAAATTACGTTAAATACCCAAAAGCAAATGCCAAAAAACACAAAATGAATTATTTTACTTTCACATATGAATACCAGCTGGCAACCCGAAGGGGTTTCAACTTAAATAAACCATCCCACTGTTTCACATAAACAAAGAAATAAATACATAAACAGTTCAGTACTCACAATAGCAGCGTTCAAGTCGGCGTCAGTCCTGACGTTGCAACGTGAAGCGTGCAGATGGCGAACCGAAGGGGGGGTCGGGGGTCCTTTCAACGGCATTTCAAGTCTTCTTACTCCCGCGTTCAGGGGCGCTAGCAGGTTTTACCCCGGTCACCTAGCTGGGCTAGCTAACAGGAAAGTTAGCCACACAGTATTAGCTACTACGTCGACAAATACGTGACTGTGTTACTCACAATAAACACACACGCACGTCTTGACCAGTCTTCCACCTCCACACACTCGTTTAGTTAGTGTTTGCTCGTTTACACGGCGTCCTAACTGTAACTCTATTTGAACTGTGACGTCTCCTTTTCCGCGTCCTCTTCCTGCGCGCTCCGCTAGACGGCGCTGCCGCTCCCTCCCTCTCTTTGCTCAACCATCCGCAAATCGAAGCTCCGCCCCTACAGCCAATCACAAAACAGGAAAAAGTGACGCGGCGCATTAACAACCAATTACACAGAAGACAAATAAACATCACATGAACACCATACGCAAACAATTTAAAGTAAGAGGATGGATTTATATGGAATCCAATGTGTTAATTCTAACCAAGATACATTTACTCTGAACAACACAGTTTTTCTGAGCAAACAAATATCCAGCTTGTTAATAAATTGCCCTAGGGCTACGTGGGGTAAACCAAAACCCTTGTTACAGGCATCTAACCAAAAAATGTAATATATATATATGTATTCAAATTCAAAGTATTTTGTGACCGTCTGTTTTATGATGCAGTGCTAATATATTCATTTTGCACCACAACTAATGGATTTGTCTCAATTGCACCGCTCTCTCTAATCTTGTCATTTCCAGTCCACTATATAGGCTACACTTTTCCTCACTAAACATATATAGTATATAGTTCTCTATATTTTGGACACAGCCAATCATTTTGAGACGGCAGAAACCAGAATTGCAAAAATGCTAATGCTAAAGACTCATTAGCACTTGGCACTTGGCTTACTATATTAGCAACGGGCCTGTATGTTTGTGCCGTGTTGGTCTTTATGAGAACAAAATGAAAATACTCAAGGAATGGCCTCTGATTCAAACCCCCTCACATACTCAGTCCTAAATGTTGTCCTCTGTAACATTGGCTGACCCGGTTGGAGTCCAGATGTCTGTGTATGTGGGCCATATGCTCCATATGTTCACTGACCTCATGAGTCCAGGCAAAACACAGACTGTCCCCGACATTGCAGCAGCTGGGACAGCTGGACGGGCTTACTACAGCTTTACATCATACTGTACAAACAAGCCACACTGCCAAGAGAAGGAAAGGAGAGCAGTCGGTTATCTTTCGGTCTAACGTACATGTGAGGCTTGCAGAGTATTGTTATAGAAAATGTGGAAACTGCTACACCAACATCACCCCTCCGCCCCCTCGTTTCCAACAGGCACAGGAGTAATTTCAAATTGACTCACCTTACATCAAAGTCATCCTTTTATAATTTGCTCGCAGCAAGCTCTCAAAAGCGAAGATGACCCATTTTCTACACATGTTTTAATTAGGTTTACTGTACTTCATTATAGACATAATTAATTTATCTTATTCTGTCACATATTATTACTAAATGCACACTCTATGGCTGTTTCAGAAGCTGGAACCACACATTTCCTCTGCATGTCTTTGAACATCCCACTTTTTTTTTTTAAATGTGAGACCACATCAAAGTAATTTACAAAGAGTTCCTCGCCAAAGCAAAATAAAAGTAGACACACAGTGAAAAATCCCAGTCCACAGTAGCAATCAATACAGAGCCAGCCCTTCCTGTGTATTTGTTTATTGATTGCTCTGGTCTCTCTCACGCTTTGCTGCCCCTCTGGTGTTTCAAGGCCTGAGGGGTCGCTAATATTTTCCTTTCACTTTCACACTGACTTTTAAACACTGGCAGGCAAAGTACACACACACACACACACACACTCAAATGCTCTTCAGTATCCACATCTTTCACCGATGAATGGTGGATGCTTAATTTTTTACATGTTGTGGCAATATGGCTTTATTTGCTTTTCAGACGTAAACAGGAAAAAGCTCAAATAAAATAAAAAGCCACGTTTCTTAACACTGGTGAGGAATAAACTTAGTTTTGTAACCTGTGAGTTCAAAAAACAGATTGCAATATGAACTGGATTGCTATATTCCTGAATTCAAATAAATAAATCAGGCAACCCAAACTTCTCAAAGATTATCAAAGCCTCGCTTGGATGGTGTAATTTAAAGCGCCAATGCAGCAGAAGACAAAGTAATATGTGCAATTTAAATAATCCTTTTTAACTCAAAACAACTGGGGCTGCAACTAATAATTCATTATCATATTTATATATCATAATAACAGTTTCATGAATTATCTTTTTTTTTTCAACTATACGTTTTCTTTTTAGTTTAAATGATGGCTCAAATGTCAACATTCCCATCAACATTTTGTAGGATAAACCCAAGGATACTCAGTTAGTCAGTAATTGAAATGTTGCTCAAACCTGTGACCTAAAGTGAATAATGCTGTTGCTAAGGGAACATAGGCATCACTGTACATTTGCACCATAGCAAGGGACATTTTAGTAACAAATACGTCGAGCTGTGGAGAACACTTTAATACTGAGTCTTACTTCACTTTGCACACTCTCTCTTTCTTGTCTCAAGGTCTTAAAGGTCCTTCTTTAATGCCTCTCGTCCTCCGCTTCCACAAATCCCTCTCATGGCTCAACTGGTTTTAAGCAATGAAATCAATAAGACCTTCCAGCTCTCACTGGGCTTCAGGGCAGCTTTTAGGGAAGACATTTTGAAAGACAGCCAACCAGGGATGGTCTTATCATGTCACTTATGAACCCATTCCATTTGAACTATAGATAAAAGTTGGCAACATGCAGGAAAGTCATGTCTGAAGGAAGTAAATCTAGCGAGGAGCAAACCTGGAGGCGCGTATATTTCTATTTCAGCGGTTTCCAAACACAAACATAAATACATTTCCCTCCTCCCTGCTCAAAGCACAGTCAAGATGATCCGGACTGGCACGCCGACAGCAGATATAACACTCCCATTAGATGAAGACAGGGACACTGTGAGTGCTGCCAGAGGTAATAGGTTTGTAATCCGTTCGGGGAGGAGAATCGGGGAGGAGACGAATCCCCAATTTGAGGAGAATGATCCGTCATTGTCACAGTCAGCCGAAACCGGCTGTCTTGTAAAAAAAGGATGAAAATCTGCCCTCAGGACTCAAAGTCTTTCATCTTTAGATGAATGAATCGTCTGAAATATTCAACTGGGCTTGATCAGTTTGTGTGATTACGAAAACATTTACAGCAAAATACCCAACTGGGAACTAAACTGCTTTGCTGCTGCTTTCCTGCCAGGTGAGCTCGTTGGCTGATGGCAGAGTTATTGTACGTGGATTGGAAATGCAATTAGTATTTTCTCTCCTGCCCGTGAAGGCAGCGCCGGATCTCAGCCCACGTGAGCCTCCGCTCTGCCCTCTGACAAGCCAGAACATCTTTTAAAAATGTCACCAGCTTGTATCACAAAGATTACGACCGTGTCTCGTGTTGACATGGCGGATGGAACAGCTCAATGGCTTACGCTGTAGGGAAGAAAGCAGCAGGAATTACAGTGTTGGGGAAAAAAAAATTCAATATCAATTAATGAAGGATTCGAAGCTCGGCTTGACACAGCAGTTAGTGTTTCCTCCTCGAACGGCAAGAGAGCGGCACTCAAGCTCAGCCCCAAGGGAACCAAGGATTAGCTGCTCAGTCAATACACCAGTCGCCTCAATGCTTTTCTGCTCCTCTCTTCCTCTCTCTCTCTCTCTCTCTCTCTCTCTCTCCCCCATCTCTCTCTCCCCCATATCTCTCTCTCTCCCTCTCTCTCTCTCTCTCTCTCTCTCCCATCTCTCTCTCCCCCATATCTCTCTCTCTCCCATCTCTCTCTCCCCCATCTCTCTCTCTCCCATCTCTCTCTCCCCCATAGCTCTCTCTCCCATCTCTCTCTCTCCCATCTCCCTCTCTCCCATCTCCCTCTCTCCCATCTCTCTCTCCCATCTCTCTCTCTCCCATCTCCTTCTCTCCCATCTCTCTCTCTCTCTCTCCCATCTCTCTCTCTCCCATCTCTCTCTCCCCCATATCTCTCTCTCTCCCATCTCTCTCTCCCAACTCTCTCTCTCCCATCTCTCTCTCCCCATCTCTCTCTCCCCATATCTCTCTCTCTCCCATCTCTCTCTCCCATCTCTCTCTCCCCATCTCTCTCCCCATTTCTCTCTCTCCCATCTCTCTCTCCCCCCATATCTCTCTCTCTCCCCCCATCTCTCTCTCTCTCCCATCTCTCCCCATCTCTCTCCTCCCCCATCTCTCTCTCCCCCATCTCTCTCTCTCCCATCTCTCTCCCCCATCTCTCTCTCCCATCTCTCTCCCCCATCTCTCTCTCTCTCCCATCTCTCCCCATCTCTCTCTCTCCCATCTCTCTCTCCCATCTCTTTCTCTCTCTCTCCCATCTCTCTCCCCCATCTCTCTCTCCCCCATCTCTCTCTCTCCCATCTCTCTCCCCCATCTCTCTCTCCCATCTCTCTCCCCCCATCTCTCTCCTCCCCCATCTCTCTCCCCCATCTCTCTCTCCCATCTCTCTCTCTCCCATCTTTCTCTCTCTCCCATCTCTCTCTCCCCCATCTCTCTCCCCCATCTCTCTCTCCCATCTCTCTCTCTCCCCCACATCTCTCTCTCCCATCTCTCTCCTCCCCCATCTCTCTCTCCCATCTCTCTCCCCCATCTCTCTCTCTCTCTCTCTCTCTCTCTCTCTCTCTCTCTCTCTCTCTCTCTCTCTCTCTCTCTCTCCTGCAGTCTGTCTTGTGTGTTTATCTACAGAAGGCTCTGCTGATCAAACCCAAGCAGGTCAATCCTTTGCAGGAGTGTTGGAAAATAAATTGAATTGCTCTCACGCTGAGAGAAACAATTACTCTGAAAAATAAAAAGGTTAAAACAACTAGCTGGTGATTAAGTTTCATCCCAGTGTGAGAATCAAGGAGTGATAATTGATAGAATCTTAAAATAACACAATTTAGTTGTCATCATCCTGTATATTGCAAAAGCACAGCAAGGATCACAATATTTGCTGGTCCAGAGACATATTTTTATGTACACATATTAGCGTAAGGCTAGTACAAGCTAACATTCACCCAATGTCCTGAATGTTTCATTGGTCTACAGCTCTGTTGCTCACCTTTCAGCAGCATGCTCCTGTGCTACGACATCACTTATTTTTTCAACTGATTGATGAATTTTGTTAAATCACAATTTAATCACAGTTGAAGTAGAAAGGTAAAACATGGATTTAGGTAATTCCGTGGGTAAATACTATTTTTTAATAGGTTCTGTATCCTTCCATGTTTTTATCTGGCTTTTTTTAGGGACACTGAAAGATTCGGTCCACACACTTGCTTGCTGAGATTACAGTCATGTCCTCCTCGTCAGTGTTGGCTGACCTCCAGAGGGGATTAAGAACTGGAGATCAACTCATGCTTTGTGCTTTGACCAGGGCGACAACTGTTCAGGCTGCTCCACGATTATAATGAGGCTCTAGGAACATCACAGTCATTATTGCATTAATGTTACTACTCTATTTACACACAGGCAGAACAGCCTTTTTACACCCATGGCCTTTGAGCTAGCCAACCATCACCAAATAAAGTAGAATATTCAACTTGGCTGCGTGTGAATGGCCAAATAGCTGCCTTGGGACTATTCTCACCTCTGTGCTCGTTATTTAGTGTCACTATTATGAAAGCTCAATGTCCATCACTTCAGCCTTTGGATGGATCCAAAGATTGACATGCCTGCTGTGCCTTGTTAGAGCTGCTTAACTGTGATTGGACAATGCTTTCCGAGGGAGGGGGCTTGATCACGTGATCACGTCTGTGTAGACTACACTGCTGGGAGTCACACTCGTCATCTCCTTTCCCTTCCAGATGCGTCCAAGACGGACGTCCCAGAGGACTTCGACATCGACATGGAAAACCCAGAGACCGAGAAGGCGGCTGTCGCCATTCAGTCGCAGTTCAGGAAGTTCCAGAAGAAGAAGCACACTGATAAGTCCTAGTGAGCACCACGTAACGCTGCCACCGTGTGTGGAGGTCGCAGGTGGACGGGATGGCACAGTGATGATGGTGTGACATTTGCATGTGAACAAATTCATACCTGTTGGAACTCCAGGGGGTTGTGATGGGGTTGGGGAGGGGCGAGAGAGAAGGCAATAGCCTGTTTATCATATGACATGTCTGTGAATTTTCATTATCCTATGATTATTATTATGATCATTTGTTATTTGACTTCTGTATCAATAAACAACTAAACGAAAGGACTTAGAAAAGACTTAGTAAGGGAATTTGGTTTCTGTCTTGTCCCACGTATCATGAAGTCTAGCTGGTGTCTGTGTTAGAGTATTCTTTTGTACTTATCCCAGCCTCAATACTTATACATCCCTTTCTGCTCGGCTTAGGATAACGTTTCCCCCCGAAAAACACCTGTGTATGTGCGAGTAGATGGAGCAAATTGCTCGTGTTAGAATGGAGGTTGTTTTGAGGAAACTTATTCTGGAGCTTTCCATCCTGAACAGAATATTTCACCCAGAAGCATTTTTCTTACCCGCATGGTTCTATCAAGGTGTGTATCAGTGTACATTGAATAAATAAAGAATCTGTGTGGAACCGTCTGCGTCAATGCCAACATTTGTCAAACATCTCCAGCTACATCAAGGAGCTGCTGCAGTCTGTGTGATATATATAATATATATTATGTGTCATGATAGGACTGGGACTTGTGTTTTTTTTTTATGACAAACTATAAATAGAAACCTCTCCAGAATGAGCCTGGCTGAATCTATTCCCTTCTCAGCTTGATGACCTTCTCCATGTAGAGCCATGCCAACTGATTGACTGATTCCCACTGAGCCGCTCTCTGCTTAAAGCATTTTAAAACGACCACCCGGCAACAACATACATCTGCATCAATACTGTATGTTTTAGTACAGGATTACAGGGAGATATTTCATTATGGAGTAGAGAATGATGCAGATTTGAGTATTTGATAGAAGATGGGTTAAATATAACATTTGAGAGAGAACTGGCAATTGATTCTTGTCTTCGTTGCCCAGCTTCTCTCTCTTCTTTTTTTACCTTCCTTCTGCTCTCTGTAAATAACTGGATGGCCGTCACAAACAAGCCTTCCTCCTTTAAAGGTTTATCACAGTACAGCAGACAGCTTCCATCATTATACCCCTCATTAGTCTCGCTCGTTAGGAGAGATGAGAAAGCACACAAACACTACTACATATATGTATGTGCTGAAGCCTGAAGGTATAGTCCAGAATTTCAAAAGAACGGCATGGCCTAATAGACATGATGCACATTACAGCCTCACAGAGCCACAAGCATGGCTGTAGATTCTTGCTGTAGCAGGATGAACACAGCACTTTTAAATCCCATTTATACCTGCAGGTTTTAGTTTGAGGCTTTTCAATCATGCCTGCTGCGATAATAAGGGACTTTGCATTCAAAGTTGAACCGCGGTTGAACCTTTCTAATAACGGAAATCACTCTTAACAAGAATTCTGTTCCAGGACTATAAACGTTATCTAGGAAAAAAGTGGTTTCACGCTATATGAGAGGAATTAAACTGTCAAAGGTTAAGAAAGGCTGAACAGCTTTTCCTACAATCCGGATGGTGACAGCGAACACGGTTGTGTTGCTGAACTGCACTGTATCGAGGTCAGCGATGGCCTTCGCACCCCAGGGTATTGATTCTCACAGCAGATCAGCTTTGTAAGCCTGGGAGGATTAAACTGCCACGACAAATTCACTCGACTCCTTGATATCCACAGCCAGAAGGTTTACAGTGCAAAACAGTCACATGATGATAACATCTGTAGCATTATTATCTTGTCTATATATATATATATATAGACAAGATAAAAAAAGACTAGCAGAGCCTCGGGAGCACTTTCATTCTCGGTGGACTTTTGGATTACTTGGCAGGAGGTTTTTTTTGTTTTATATATATATATATTTTCCTGCTAACAAATCAACACAAAGGCGGCTTCCTCAACAGCGACAGCACAGTGACCTTTAGGTTTCCAGTGAAGGTCGTTATCTCATGGAAATAAAAGACTCACGCTGCTGCTTGTTTGTTTGCCTGCATGTTTTATTTTCCACCGAGACGCCTAAAAAAAAAAAGCCTCCTGCCAAGTAATCCAAAAGTCCAGCGAGAATGAAAGTGTTCCCGAGGCTCTGCTAGTCTTTTCCTTTGTGTTTGTGTGTGGTAATAGAATTTGAACCAACATATTAACATATGGAGATGTTCTTTTGATCCTGCACAACAACATCATGTCTCCTGTTCTCCCCCCTGTGTGCTGCTCCCAGCTGATGTGGAGAAACGGATTGGGAGATCGACAGTCATCACCTCTGGGTGCTCACTCCCTCCTCAGAGTGTGACTGAATGGTGTACGTCTCTCACCTAGATATCAGAGATAGATTACAGCACCACGGCCTCCAGAGTTGAACTATAGTTTCAGAGGCACCTTACCTCGTGCTTCGGACACAACAGAACAGCACTCATTCATGCAGTCGCAGTAAATACAGCAGGAGAGATCAACCATTCTGGGGATAATTTATGTTGATAAATGCACTGAAAGTGTGTCATGGTGGAAATTCACGCATGCACTGAGAATGAGATTGGGAAATGCACCGCATGCTATCTGTTCGTAGAAGTAGATGCAGACAGCAGGAGGCATCTTAGCCCCTCAGAGTCAGTAATGGGAAGGTATGGAGATTTGTTTTGTTTGTTTGTTTTGCTTATGTCTGGACAGCTAGAGAAATCAATTTCACACTGCAAGGATATAAATAATTATTAATCATCCACGATCTTATGAAAACTGACATTTTCGTGATTGGTTCACACACACCGCTGCCTACGTCCACTCTTGCATGTATTTGAACAAATTTCCTTATGAAATCGAAACAAATCTGCTCATATTATTTCTCTTCCTGCACACAAGTGGAAACCGAGCATCTTGTGCATTATTCTTGCGTGATTTGATTTGTTTGACGTTGCACACTCACGGCCCTGCAGAGGGGGAGATGGATGATTCTGCTGGGTTTGATCATTAAATTTACATTAGTCATTAGTGACCCGTCACGCTAACAGTAACATGAATCTGATGTAATCAGCGAGCGAGGGAGCCTGCGAGCGCGGTGTGAGGAATCTCAGTGTCAAAGATTACAGCCTACTGTGTTTTCAAATGACTGATGTTTCCACTGGGCTCAGACAAAACACCTCATCATACGCAAAGTGTAAAAGCTTTAAACCCATTTGAGTTCATCAGCGCCGATAAGAGCACACCGCTCCTCTCTTTGTTGGCTACATAAAGTGTGTTGCCTCTTGATTTCTTTGCATAATTTGCACAATAAAAGCTTTGCTTCCATTAAATGTCATGAAGCGAGTAGACAGGAAACAGAATGTTGATGGATTAAATCAAAACTTAATTCTCACAGCTCAGAAGAAAAATCCTTCCAGTCTAGAAGCTGATTAACTTCATGTTTGCATCCTTGTTGTCAGACACAGACGGTTGCCTGAGGAGTTGGTTTTAATATTTTTATGAAGCACACCTTTGTGCTGTTGTTCTCGCCCCTGCTCAGCCATCACACATCTAAAGCCATTCATCAGGTAACAGGAGTTTGACATAACTTCTTTTATGTACGCTGTAAAAACACGCTTTATTTTACACGTTTCCCTTCTGAATGAACATCGCTTCAATGTGAAAAATGGAATTAAGACTGAAAGTAAAATGAAGCGGGATAAGAAACCATATCTCTCTGACGTTCAGTTACTACACTACACACACATACACACACACATACACACACACACAACAAAACACTTCATGAAAGAGCGGAGTGATAGCAGCATGTATCGTGACCAATTATGTTTGTTTTTTTACTATTTTAAAATCTAATGCTTAAACAGAGGTGGTCAATGAGTAAGATATTGGATAGGCAAGACTTGACCAATCAGATTCCATTTAGTAAATTCTTAGTTGGGGACATAATCCAACACTTAGTTTTGGTTTAACTCTGAAACAAATGTCTGATATTATTTATTTACTACCAGACGTCGTGTATCTAGTCTGAACTTCTCGTAAAGAGGCTGAGGTGGTTTTCTGCTCGTTTTCCCCAAATATGTTCTTAGCCAAGCAACTGTCAGTGTTGACATCAGTCTCAAACATATAAACCATCCTATACACTGAAACAAATGCAAAACTGACAAATGCCCTTCGAGTGATTATTGTGATTCTTAGCATATTGCTTTATAGAACTGGATATTCAGTTGTATGGCGCCTAAAGCAATGTTCAGTTCATAGCAAATGATTTACGTATCATGATTACAGCCCAGTTAATGTAGTGAGTAATAATCATCCTCCAAATGGCTCATGGTATTTTCACCTTGCAACTCTAACGTTGAGAAGCAGCCGATGACCAACGAGCGGATGACGTTTGGTTTCCGGTGCCTTTAAGCGTAGATACACGGATGACAGTTGCTGCAGCTGTAGCCGCTCCAGCACGTAATAATGAGTCACAAGCATCAAGGTTTCTACTCCTCTGGCTCATGCTGGAAGGAGGATTTCATTTCAGATTAAAAAAAAATCGTGATCAGACTTACTTTCTGATTCTGAGGGTTTAAGGAAGATATGGAAACAGTATGACCATAAATATTCATGATGTCACGTGAGGGGCAAAAGATTCGTTAGCATTTAGTAAAGCAATCACCTTTAAAAACGAACGAAAAGCTATTCAAAAAACGTCTTCTATGTCTATCTTTATGTCTTCAAACTAAAACAATGTGATTGTCCTCTCCTTCTGCCATCTCGCTCTCTCGGTGCAATACAATATATTTTATCTTCAAATTACAACGATGTCCTAGAAACCCACCAACAGTGCTGCTCCGCTGACCTTGTCGTTGTGAATCAACCCCAGAAACCAGGAGCTATTATTATCTTGTTTTCTGCCTCATTAATGAGACCTCACCTTCACATCTGCAAACCCCTCTTCAGTCGGCCGTCTGCTTCAAGGTGCATTAGAACCTTCGTCCCTCTCTCCTCTCAACAGCATCGTGTGTTTTTACAGAGATGCTAAACTCATGGAGATGTAAACGCTCAATAATGATTTAATGGCTGTTGAGGTTCTGATTGTAAGTCCTCGTAAAGCACTGAGTTAATGACTATATGATGCTTAAATATGATAGTGGTTTATAATAAATAAAAAAAAATATTAAAATAAAATATAAATAAAATAAAAATATATTAAAATCTTTGTGTCAAGCCAATTCTCTACTTAATTTGCCGTGCCGTTGTATTTGCCATAGTGTTATTCCTTGGATCCTGTACTGTGTTCAACCCAGTTTGGTGGTTTTGAAGTCATATTTTGGGGAGTGTCCTCCATTCCATTCCAATTACTGGATGTGTGCATGTAAATAACTGTTAAATATGCAAATAGGCATATTGTTTGTTTTCATGAACGACAGAGGTGTGCAGCACTTTAAATGTTGCTCTCCCAAGGAATTGTGGGTCGGTGTGGTCTTCTTTCCTTTGGTAAGAGAAGATCAGTATCCGATGCTAGGAGTTCGAAATTAAATATTGGAGCTCCTTTCCTTTGCATTTAGAGAATCCGAATGGCTCTTATCACGGCGGCCACTTGTTTATTTCCGGGTCACTTCTTCAGTTCGGAACCTTCCTAAGAGAAAAAGACTATTCGACCGCAGCCCGAGGCACCTGAAACGAGAGGAGAGGTTCAAACGGAGAATCGGGAATTACAAAATAAAACAGGAAATGAAAACACAGGAACACAATAAACCAAAAATAATATAAAAACAAAGTTTAAGACATGACAGTTTTCATATACTCCATGTCATTATGTACTGCATTGCTCCTGTATTTAAATAGATAAGAAAAAGTACACGTGTTAACTTACTGAAGACACTGAATCAAGCAGATGAGGAGAGGAGGAGTGACGGCACAATCATGATCACTGAGCAACGTGCTTCTCTTGCATGCCGTCATTGTTAAATGATGAAATATTAGGAAATACTCTGAAAGGATTATTTCATTTGGCAGTGTTGGAGTCTGGCTGAAAAGTCCCGGTCTGGTACGGGCAGGTCACCCACTAAGTCCCTCTGTTGGCAGCTCCAGCTCCAATCAGATCTGGTATGAGGGCAGTAGCTGGAAGCTTAAGGACATTACAATGAATACAGCAGCTCCCATGGGATTCAAACCCCCATGCGTGGTTGTATTAGCGGCCTGGTCCACACACAGCTTTATAAAAGATCAAAAGCCGACTACAATGCATCCAACAGTCACCGATTATCTATGACCAATTACAAGCATGACTAACAGCCCCTATAGACATCGACCTCTCTCAGCGAGACCCTCCATCATTTAATTGCGTTCATTAACACGGGACACATAAAGACGGCGTAGGGGTCCAAGCACATCTGTCCTTCAGACATCAATATTGTATTTAAGATCTATTCTGTTACCTCAATTTCATGATGAAAAGTCACTGTTTGATTACTTTGACCTGCATTGTGTATTAACAGGATGTAACCCGAATGGCAGAGTTGACTAAATCAATCTCAAAATAATCAAGTGATGCGAAAAAACTCCTCATCTTCACTTTAAATCAGAATAATGAGCACATTTTTAATTGGTCGATCACTGATTGTGCTGTTTATCATCCGTGTATCGTCTGTGAATCACACGTAATCGAGCTCAGAAAAGGGAGGTTACTTTATCTTAACTGATATGGAGGGGAAGCTTTAATGAAAACAGAAATGGCTGCAGCTATCGCAACAAGTGTATGCCGTCCTTGTTAATGACCCTGTTTCCTTGACCCCCGATCTCAAATGAAAGTTCTGCAACAGCCTTGCTCCAAAGTAGGTGTGGTGGTAAGCGGTTAGCTGCAGTGAACACGTCAGTTTTTCCTGTCTGACAAAAGAGAAACTCAGGGGAAACAATCCTCCCGTCAGGAACAAAGAGCTCCTCAAAGTCCTTCACCGAGGACAAAGACAGACACGCTCCTGGATCGATAGAGCGTCCGAGACAGGAGGAGGGAGATGGAGGTCAGAACAGAAAAGCAAGGAAAGACAAAGACAAGGGAGCGTTGTGTGAACACAGGGGGAAAGTCCTTCCGTTTCTTGCTCTCTAAATTACCCCCGCTGTCTCCCATCAACTCTTCAGGCACCTCATTATGAAGCCCCTTTGGGAGGATGCTGGTCTATTCCTAACCGGTTCCTGCACACCGACGCTGCACGTCACGCCATGATATCCTCGATGGAGAGTGAAAAAGAAACGGATTTATTTAAGGTGGAAACAGCGATTTGATTTGAGAAATATACTGTATCTATATATTAATCAGCAAATGCTAACACCAGAACCTACAGTAGGTTTTGCAACAGAGAGTGCATAAAAACATAATGATAAATAGATGAAATAGATGGCTAAGCTATAGGAAATAATTTGCCTGGGTACAAATTTTGAGAAAAAGGTTAAATAGATGAAACTAAAATCAATGACAACTGGTTAAATAGACGGCTAAAAGTAAATGGTGAAATAGTTAGAATGATCTAATGTTTTGTCGGTCTACATCAGAACGGGGATTTGGAACACACAGCTGATTTCAAACAGTCAACTCCGCCCACATTCACATGTTTTACTTTTAATTGGCCAAAATATACTATTGATATCTACAGAAAAACCTATTTTCAAAATGGTTAAAAAAACATAGAAAATATCATTTTTTTGATTGGGTAGGCCTGTGGATAAATAGCTGAAAGTAAACCAGTTTAAATAGATAAGTAACTAGTTAAAAGGAATTAATCAACGGGTGAAATTGTTTTTTAAAATCAATAGATGAATGGTTGAAATATTCTGCCTTTCCAAGAGGTAACTTAAATAAAGCTAAATACAAACATGAGACAGTTCATTTGTAAGAAAAAGAAACTCTTAGAATAAGAATATTTACTTTTAAAAAGGCTAATCAATAGGGTTGGAACATCCGTTTTGATTATGATGGGGGTTGTCGTTGAAGGGGCAGCCGAGTTCATCCATCATACTCCTACATCGGGTAAATCAGGGGTCGGGGACTAATCTCATTAGATTTGAAACCTGGTCTAAGTTTCCCAGCGACTGTGGCTGAGATCAGTGGGAGGTGTGATAACGCCCTGCAGCCAGGAGCATGTCACACACTCACACTCACTCCTGCTGCTCCCTAATGCATGAACTGCACAATCATAAAGTCCTCACAGCTCCCTCAGCCCAGTGAGGGAGTGCACACACATAAAACCAGAGACTGCAGTTATTGTAATTCACTCGGTACGTTTTTATCTCCTGTGTGACCGTTTTCTTGGAATGATTTATAGGAGCCGCATGAAGTTTTCCTGGTGCATCAGCAGGCTCGCTATCCAAACATGACACGCCCCATCTAATGTTTTACATGTTCTGCCCGGCAACCGGTGCTTCGTTGTTAATCGGTGGCCATGATTTCCCTAAAGGTTAGCGTGGTGCATTGTGTATTTATTTGCACATCTAACGGCCTCATCCACATTCTTTGGAGCTGCAGGGATCAGTGTCACCGTGTACACCTGGTCTGGGTTCCCATGTCAGCGCTGGCATGAATAATTCACTGCGTTCAGGGCGGCAGACACACCGGAGCAGACAGCCGGGTTACCCTTGATGTCTCTCTCCAGGTTGTCACAAGGAGTTTTTGGTGCTGAACCGTCGCTTTCCCCGGCTCCAAGACCTCGAGCTCACTCCCTGGAAGCAGCAACATGGACTCAATCAGTGACTGCACAGTGCCATCTGTTGATCAGAAACCAAGACACATCAATACAAACCTGTTTCAGTGCCTGTTTAAGGATGGAATAATAATGTATGTGCGCTTGAGCTCCGTTTGTGTGGCAGGTTGATAGAAATGTAAGTTTAGCATTTCATCACTGAAGTAATTCAATTCTTCAACATAGACGAGTCATCTGAAAAGCTTATTACTGAATCCACCTCACGCCAAGTCTGCCTTTATAAAAAAAACCCAGTGTTAAAATGTATCAACAGCATTCAACATAAAGTAAATGCAAACAGAAGTAGATCTGTGTCTCTATACGACACATATTCTCCTAAAAAATATATCAGTGCAGAAAAGGTAGAGAAATCAGGACTTTTAGACCCTGTAGCTGTAACACTGGATGCTACACTTCCCATGATGCAACTCAATGACTCATCTAACTGAGGCTTTCTGGTGTTAATATTTACAGGGGGTTACAAGCCTAGCGAGAATAAAACCCTGAAATTTCCGCATTCCAACAACATATTTGCCGTGTAATCGGTCACGAATGACATCGGCGTACGACATTTGAGATGCTTGAATCATGAGTGTTGCTTGGCGACCTCACTGAGGTTAAAGAATATCATGTTTGAAATGTATCGGACTACTATAGTAGCGTCTCTTTTAGTGATTTGACCCTTTGTTTGACATCCTTCAGACAAGAAGGTCAATAATGTTAGTAGAGAGTATTGTGGATTTCACATGACCTTAGTTTGGTTGTTCCTCTGATCTATGAGTGTAGAGAAGAGTGTGTTAAACTTGCCAATACAAAAAGAATAAAGTGAAATGGTTAAGTATTTAACTTATTACTTTATTGTGAAGTACTGGCTCGTTTAACCTCTCTGGCTGAATAATCTCAGAAGGGAAATTATTACCCATTCATACTCCCCATAAAAGCTGTGAATCTGAGGACACAAGCCAAAACCGCTGGGTATCACTGACTTCTTCTTATTAACTATATGGTGGTTTTCAGCAAGAATCCTGGTGAAAAATTGAACAGTCAATCATGAGACTTAGATTTAAGGATGGTCCATTTCCAATCTTTCTGTAAATGAAGGGTTTGGAAAGTCTAAGAAGAACGGGTGATGAAGAGGAGCAAAAGGAGAGGAATGAAGAGAGAAACAGGAAGAGAAACGGATGTTCGGCTTCACCAACGCGAATCAAAGTCAGATGTGTGCAAACATGACTAAGGACTTTATTAACCAAATCATTTCCCCCATAATATCCACAAATAAAAGTGATCTCTTTATATATATTCACATTGTATAATTTCATAGTGTGACAAAAATTCTCTTTTTTTTTTTTGGATATCCAGCCATTCCTATTAATTGTCATTTGATCAGTCGCCATGCAGTCGTCAGAAAGGTTGAAAAACGTTACGATTGGTCAGCATTGGCGGTCATGTCCGGCATCACTCTTCTTCTCCTCTATTGGCTCTTCGTAGTGCTAAAAACCCCGTCAGTTACCCAATCACAGATTTCATCACACTGCGACAATAAAATCAAATAAATTAAGAAAGCAATGTTCTCCTGCAGAGTCCTCTAGAGTCCTCCTCCTCCTCCCTTTCCCTTCTTGTTTTTTTTATTTTTTTTTTAAGATATTTTCTATTTTTATATAATAATAATAGTAATAATAATAATGACTATAATTGTCCTTGATATAAATTCAATAGTATTTTTTTCTCTTTCTCAAATTTTAAATAAATCATTTTGGCAATCATATGTTTTCACTTTAGAATAAAAGAATACTCAAGTAGAAAATAAAAACTGTGAGAGAAAATTCATCAGAAGAGGAGCGGGGCGTGAGAGATTGAAAAGTGTGAAAGCAACAGAGAAGAGCGAGAGAGGAAAGAAAGAAAAGAGTGAAAGAAAGAAAGACAGACTCAAAGAAAAGCATCCACTTCAGACGCATGTCGGAAACGGCTCTATATACAACAGTTCCTGTTGTGGTAAACTGTCCATTCTGTGCCTGTGGTCTGTCCCTTGTCTTTCCTCCTCCAGTGTGTCTGCAGCAGTCCGGTGTGTGTCCCAGTGTTATACCAGAGTGTAAGACTTGGCATAGGGGTTGTTGCTCTGTTTCAGGTGTCCTCTGGAGTCCAGCAGTGACTCCTGGGAAGTGCTGATCTTGGCCGCCTGTGCTTGGGCGAGGTCTCCCGAGGAGGGGACCTCCGCCCGGACCTCACCCCGGGCCTCGCCCCTCTCCCGGACATCCCTGTGGGGAAGGGTGGAGGCAGTCCCCGGCTGCCACTGCTGCACCTCCCTGGGCGATGGCACTTCCATGGGGGTGGGCTCCATGGGAGGTGGCCTCTTCAGGGTACGGCTCCTCTGGGGTTCCAAGCAGGTCTGGCCCATGGCTCCTCCTCCTACTCCTCTTGTCTCCCCTGTAGCACCAGCACTGACTCCGCTTGCTCCTCCTCCTCCCCCACCTCCTCCTCCTCCTCCACTGCTGCTGCTGCCACTGCTGCTGCTGACCCCTCCACCCCGAGCTGGCAGTGGCACGCCACGGTTCAACAGGAAGTCCATACGGAGGTAAGGCGGCAGGTGGACCAGCTCTCCTCCTGGGAGGGAACACGACACAAACACGGGATAATTAAGGTTCAGTCTCAGTTTGTCTCCATTCACAGTGATATTCATGTTGGATTCATGACGTGTTGTTGGACAGTAAGGCAAACACTTCAAAGCAGAGCAGTTAGCTACTAAATACACCAGGATGTTCACCAGCTGGTCACTAGCTGTGCTTACATAGTGGCAGGTCGCTTACACTTTATGTTTAAAATAGCTGGAAACCCTGATCAAAGTAGTGGCAGTCAAACAATTTAGTAAAGACTTGGGTCGTAAATCCAAAACAAGGATTGACAGTGCTTCATGAGGGGAACTGCAACCGCAAAGGGCCATCATCTGGGTTTGTCAATAGAAGCCAGGTATTACATGTGTTACTTGATACAATATTCATATTGTATACAAAATGTTGTTTATTGCCAACTGCATGTAAATAATGACATTACTATTTGTCGTTTTTCTCGTTTCTGTCTGATGAACATGTTAATACTAATTTGAAACATTTAAATGTGTCATTATATATCTATATTATCATACATTTAAAAAACAAAACAATGAGGATGTATATGTTTTAAATGCTATGAGACAAAAACAATACAGAATGTGTGCGAACAGAATATGCCAGCTCCAGTTAGTTCCATGCTGATATACACCAGAGAGTCTCTGGGATCCCCAATGTGTACACTATGTGCTCCTCAACTTCCCCACAGACTCCATTTCTCTCTGTTTAAATGAACTGCAAAGAGAGTTGAAATCCATATTTAACTCACACCGTCACATTAGCTCACCTCGGCCCCTACTGCAATAACCATGTGGGCAGAACCCTGTGAATCTTTTTGATTTAATAGTTGCTATCAGGAAAAACGTGCAGAACATAATGTAACAGGGAACTGGATTTTACAATGTTATCATGGCTATCATTGTCAGGGACGGATGCAATGATTCATTTATTGGTTATCATTCCTCACTGTAAAGAAGCTGAATGATGGACATAATATTATAATATATAATAATATGTAGAAGTAGTCTATAGGTGTAGTATATTATAGTTATATAGGTGTAGTATATTATAGTTCTATAGGCGTAGTATATTATAGTTATATAGGTGTAGTATATTATAGTTATATTGTTATATAGGTGTAGTATATTATAGTTATATAGTTATATAGGTGTAGTATATTATAGTTATATAGGTGTAGTATATTATAGTTATATAGTTATATAGGTGTAGTATATTATAGTTATATAGGTGTAGTATATTATAGTTATATAGGCATATAGGTGTAGTATATTATAGTTATATAGGCGTAGTATATTATAGTTATATAGTTATATAGGTGTAGTATATCATAGTTATATAGTTATATAGGTGTAGTATATTATAGTTACATAGTTATATAGGTGTAGTATATTATAGTTATATAGTTATATAGGTGTAGTATATTATAGTTATATAGGTGTAGTATATTATAGTTATATAGTTATATAGGTGTAGTATATTATAGTTATATAGGCGTTCTATATTATAGTTATATAGTTATATAGGTGTAGTATATTATAGTTATATAGGCGTTCTATATTATAGTTATATAGTTATATAGGTGTAGTATATCATAGTTATATAGTTATATAGGTGTAGTATATTATAGTTACATAGTTATATAGGTGTAGTATATTATAGTTATATAGGTGTAGTATATTATAGTTCTAAAGTTTTATAGGCGTAGTATATTATAGTTTTATAGGCGTAGTGTATTATAGTTATATAGGTGTAGTATATTATAGTTATATAGGTGTAGTATATTATAGTTATATAGTTATATAGGTGTAGTATATTATAGTTATATAGGTGTAGTATATTATAGTTATATAGTTATATAGGTGTAGTATATTATAGTTACATAGTTATATAGGTGTAGTATATTATAGTTATAAAGTTATATAGGTGTAGTATATTATAGTTATATAGGCGTAGTATATTATAGTTATATTGTTATATAGGTGTAGTATATTATAGTTACATAGTTATATAGGTGTAGTATATTATAGTTACATAGTTATATAGGTGTAGTATATTATAGTTCTAAAGTTAGGTGTAGTATATTATAGTTACATAGTTACCGTATATAGGTGTAGTATATTATAGTTATAAAGTTATATAGGTGTAGTATATTATAGTTATAAAGTTATATAGGTGTAGTATATTATAGTTATATAGGCGTAGTATATACTATAGTGATAGGCGTAGTATATTATAGTTATATAGGTTTATTGGCGTAGTACATACTATAGTGATAGGCGTAGTATATTATAGTTATATAGGCGTAGTATAATATTATAGTATGTTATAGTTATAGCCTTAGTATATTATACTACTATATCACCTCATTGCTGCAAGTTTGAGAGACACTTTGGTTTAGTGGGTTTACGGTACCTCCACTGCTGCTTTATCCGTTTTACTGATTGGATTCCATGTTTAAAGGAACAAAGTAGCCTGGAGACGAGTCATCCTGTCCGTATTGAGTTATTTTCACATTCATGTTCCAGGGGACCCGAGATCAACAAGCGACTACAGATTTGCCTGTAAAATCCCTTTTCAACACGTGCCCTCTCTCTCCCACACGTGCCGATGGCTCACATGCACAAGGCCCAAACGTGCACGAGTATATATGTACGCGCATAAACACCCCCCCTCGTCGGCACTGCCAGCACAGACCAGGCCGTCTGCAGATTCATTCCAACATGTGACCTTGGAGAATGGATTTCTGGGGTTCACAGGGAGAATGAATAATTTACTGTCTTTTATAATAAGCCCTATTAGTGCCAGGAAAGATGATGAATGGCTGGGATTGTTAATTGAATTAAATATAGATTTAAGCGTTTCTGTGGGAGCTCATTAGAAATGTAGCTTGAAAATGCATCAGCCAGTAAACTGCAGATTGTCCAGTAATAGCCGATCATCTGTGTGAGTGTGTGTTGCATCTTCAGCTCAGTCCATACTATTGGCGAGGGGTGATGCATTCCTATATTTTGTGTGTGTGTGTCATTCAGGTACACATACTTACAGGCCTTTCATAAGGAGGCTGCTGTAGCCCCGTAATCACCAGCACTTCTGTAAAAGTTTATGAGCAAAGTGCCGAGGAGTCGGCAGTAATGGGACACAGGACCAATGGCTTTGCTCTTATGAGGCAGGAAGAGGAAGAGCGCTAATAAATAAACCGTCACTCTGATAATAACAGGCTTGTCAGGTGAAACACGATGAGTCAGAGGGAGGGGGATGAATGAGAAGCTGCCTTTGACCTTTCTGATAGAAGGTGAGGTCAGTGCAGGTGAGTCAGATGTAATGGAGACAGTGATGAGGTTGAAGCTGGGTCATTCACCAGCTGTCAATCAAACTGCAGCGCCGGATTCCAATAGATTCATTCTTTCATACACTTAATATCAACATACTTGTGCTGTTCGGCCCCTTGGCTGCAATTAAGGCTAATCTTAAAACTGCACTCAATATCTTCCTATGAATCCTACAATTCCATATTGGCTTATATGGGCTAATATACCCGTTTCCACATAGTTTTGGCAATTTAGTGTCGCCATGGTATAATTGTTCAACAAGAACCTTTTCATATGCATGAACAAATTTGTACAATTAGGATTAACATTGGTCAGAGCAGCTTTTTACAACAGCTTATATGGTTTAAGTCCGTGGGATCCTGTGATTAATATAATATGTGTAAATCCAACTGGCCCTGACGGTATCTGTGTACTTTTTAATTGTCAGAGTTGCTGTAGGCATCTCAGGAAACCATATTGCTGTGATTTCACAGTTGACTGTAGAGTCAGCTGAAATACATTTGAGAGAGCTAAAAAAAAAAGAAGCAGAAAATGCTAATACTCTAATGAAAACATATAATACATATTTAGGCCATGACACAAGAAATGTCCTTCGTTCCTGCTTAAACCAAACTTTCTATAGGTGTGCATTATTACTTTTTCTGTGCGATGTCTCCCCCCAAAGTAACCGAGTGAGTCTAGCACTCTGCTGTGCCACCACGGCCTAAGAGTCTGGTGTTACAATGAACTCCACTGTTTAAGTGGTGTTTTGTACCGAGTGACAATAGCTTCAGATAAGGTTGACAGAAGGCCTTTAGTTGCCCTCTCCCCCCGGTGCACTGGTGACACCAGTCTGCTCTCCTGCGCACAAACGTTCAAAACATAATGAGGCTTGAAACCCAAGAAGCAGATCTGATGGCCTCAACCCTCGTCTGTGTCCACACACACACGCACACGCACACGCACACGCACACACACACACACACACACACACACACACACACACACACACACACACACCTACGTTCCTGGGACACCTCCAACGAGGCTCATTATCGACAGCCCAGACACACTGTAACATGACAGCAGATGGGACGATGGATGAGCTGTGTACATGTGTCTGTCTGTTTGGACGTCTGTGCTTCTGTGTGTGGTCGGCAGCTCGTTGGTATGTTCTGCCAGAGCTGGTAAACCGATCCGCAGCGCTCCCCGGAGGAGCAGAGGGTCATGTAAGGTAAGACTGGAACCTGAGAGGAGAGCGCGGGGCAGCAGGTCTCCTCAAACCGCAGACGGAATGAAAGACGTTGGAGACGGAGTAAAAAAATAACATCTCTTACAATCAAAAAAGTTTTCTTATAATAAAAGACCAGAATCTCATAATCCTTGATCTTGATGTGTGATGGGCTATCTCACCATGAGAAAATAAACAAGGAGCTACACCCACAGCAGGAAACAGCTGGATCACATTCAGAGACAGTCTTGTGTGCTGGATAAAGGTTTAATGCGACTACTCTGTATGCAGCACCAGTCTGACTCTGATCACATAAAAACAGAAGTTGGCCGTGGTGGCCATCAACAATGTTGTTTTCACAGTCAACACTCTAATAAAAAGTAATAACATCTAGTTTCCTACAAGCTGATAGTCTCATAGACTGCTAATGTATGACTCAAAAGAAGTGTTCAAAGACACGTTTTATAAATTCTTATCTTGTGTCCCTGTGTTTATAGTAATATATATATATATATATATATATATATATATATATATATATATATATATATATATATCCTCCACCTCCTCATTAGCAGCCCATTGCTCCTTCATTCATTTTCATATATGTATGAATTCATCCATTTTAAACTGATTTGCTGTAGAGTAATATGATGGACAGATGGGCCGCTCAATGATTGTCGGGGAAATAAAAGGTTGAATACGTATGTGTGGTAAAGCCCACTCCCTCACCAGGTCTGTGTGCCTTGGGGACGGCCATGGTCATGACCCGGCTGACATCCTGAGGTTTGGGCGGCGAGGCAGTGAAGCGGCAGATGCCCGACTCAGATGGCGTGCTGGAGGTCAGGCTGTCGGTGTAGTCGTTGGTCCCTGCCGTCATCTGCTCGGACGAGGTGTCAGAGATGAAGCACTCGGTGATGGTGAACTTGGCGTGGCGGAGCTGCTCCTCCATCTTGGCGTGTTCGTAGGCTCTGGCCAGCTCCTCGTAGGTGGAGGACGCGCTCTCCGTTGATACCATGCTGCTCCGTGCACGATCTGGTGAACACACGTCCCCATACACAAGTTCAGTTGTGAAGCACAAGACTTTTTAAGCTACAGGTGTCATTTTATTGTATTTATGTGTATATTATATGTTTTCATGTGGTTTAAAGTGATGGATAAAACAAGTATGGGAGAGAAAGTAGCCTCAGCCAAGAGAACGTCCCAAAGTCACACCTTCAAATGGAAATAACTCCCGCCAGTGTGTTCTGGATGCACAGAAGCCAACGTGGGATCGCCAGCACACATTGCCAGCAAAGCAACGTGACTTCTGTCACTCACACCCAACATTGGAACGTTTTTATAAGAAAGGCTGAGTCCATGTCGGTCCTGGACAGTGTGATGGTCACACCCAGGTCTACTCTACCTGTGTCCTGTGAGGGGCTGACACTGTAGCTGTCGCTCTCCTTGTCCACAGATCCGGTGGCGCGTGGCGTGGGGAGTCTCCAGTCAGTGGTCAGGGTGTGTGAGGAGCTGGTGGGGTGGGGCCGGTTCAGGGTCCACTGGCTGGCGTAGCGGCTCCGTGCCGCGGCAGGACCAGCTTTGGCAGTGCGTCTGGCAGTGGGATCTGGTGATCGTCGGTGAACAGAGTTAATAACAGCTGCTGTAATTCATGGAAATTTCAATAGAAGTCAAAAATAAACTCACACTTTTACAATTACTTTCTTGGTCTGGGATCTGAACTTGAACTGAACTAGATCTGGAAGCTTCTACTTCTAAATAGATAATAGTACTTAAATATATATATATATATGAACAGAAAACATGGGGTCTTGTTCACGAGTGAGGGAAGGATGGAACGCGAGATTGACAGGCGGATCGGTGCAGCGGCTGCAGTAATGCGGTCGCTGTATCGGTCCGTCGTGGTAAAGAGAGAGCTAAGCCGAAAGGCGAAGCTCTCGGTTTACCGGTCAATCTACGTTCCTACCCTCACCTATGGTCATGAACTTTGGGTCATGACCGAAAGAATAAGATCCCGGATACAAGCGGCCGAAATGAGCTTCCTCCGCAGGGTGGCGGGGCGCTCCCTTAGAGATAGGGTGAGGAGCTCCGTCACACGGGGGGAGCTCGGAGTAGAGCCGCTGCTCCTCCACATCGAGAGGAGCCAGTTGAGGTGGCTCGGGCATCTGCATCGGATGCCCCCTGGACGCCTCCCTCGGGAGGTGTTCCAGGCATGCCCCACCGGGAGGAGACCCCGAGGAAGACCCAGGACACGCTGGAGTGACTATGTCACCCGGCTGGCCTGGGAACGCCTTGGGGTCCTCCCGGAGGAGCTGGGGGAAGTGTCCGGGGAGAGGGAAGTCTGGGCGTCCCTGCTCAGGCAGCTGCCCCCGCGACCCGGTACCGGATAAGCGGAAGAAAATGGATGGATGGATGGATGAACAGAAAACATGGTTCCATTCATAAGCATACATTAGTGTGAGTTAATGTGTCCCTGGGATCGGATAGCTTTCCTTCAAACGAGGGTTAATTTTGAAATGTCTCTGTAAATAATAGAATGGAAATATGTGATCTGTCATCAGTGTACAGAATCAAATATTACATCTTTAGGGATGGCATCAAACAAACCTAATCTAAGCATCCCCAAGTTAAATCTGTTTCTGGATCATCCATACCGAGATGCTGCTAACATACAAACAGCTGTTTGGATGTGACTCATGATTTATAGCTGGAAACTCGGAGCATGCAGGGGGATGTGTGTCATTCCCGCCGTGCTCTGCTACAAACTTACAGCGAACGCCAAACATTACCATCCCGCAGCTCCCTGTAACGACATTATAATCCATCTTACGAGCTAACTGTCTCCATATAGACACATAAATAGTATCATATTCGGCCCGACCCAGACAGGCTGCTCCGCCGTGCGCCTCTGGGCCAAATCAAAGTGAGACCCTTTAGAAAAGGCCTGGATTGGATCTGTGCAGAGAAGAAAGGTGCTGGTAACTGTAGTAGGGCAGACAGTAATCCTATCAGCAGGGATGAAATGATGGAGATGTTTGGCCAACAGCAGAGAGGGAAGAAAAAAGTTCGAGTCAGCAAACTGGGTTCATGCCCCACTGACCGGGTTAAACGATCCAATCACACGTCTAATACGCTGGTGTGAAAGTGTGTGATACTGTTCCGTGCATTTTATATCCTTGTGCTGCGTTTCTATTACACTGAGTCGCATGAATCAGTCACACACCTCTGTTTCTGATGATATTTGGCAGATTCATATTTTGCGTTTCTGATTCTAGTAAAGTGTGTGACTTAACTGTACAATTTAAAAACTATTACTATTACAAAAGTGAATATTAGTAATGGTATTTGGCTTATTTTCTGTAGTGTCTACAAATAATAACTTCAGTGCACCATTAATGTGTGTGTGTGTCTTTATGTGCAGGTGTGCACTCAGGTCCGACTGGCCAGTTGGAGCGGGGCAGGGAGGGGAGGACTTGTCAAGAAGAGGCAGGGAGATCGCTACTCTCCATCTGTTCTGCTTCAGTGGAGCTCAAACAGCAGAAGCCCAGATGCCGCTCTGCAGCACGTCTTTGTAATCTCACTGCTGGACGGCGGCTCACATGCTGTATGAGTGTATATGTGGACGAGTCCACAGGTAAGCTAAGACAAGGTGGGTTGCATTTCTTTTAAAATGACATCCAGCTATGAGAATAAAACTAGTTTAGACTCCTGACTTCACAGTAACCACATACAAAGACATCCCAACATTGTATTATTGTTAGTAACACAGGACTAGTAATATTAGTAGTAAAGGAAATAAATATTGAGCACTGACGGTGGTGGGACTCACTGGTTCCGGGCCTGGCATCGGACACATCCACCAGTGGTCCAGTGGCCTGGGACAGGGACTGGTAGTGTACTGTGTGGGTCACTGTGGAGGATTTCTGCTTGTTTGTCTCTCCAAAGTCATTGTCTGTCAACAGGACGGTGGACCTGTCATCTAAAAGACAATAAGAGGGAAAGGGGGAGAAGCAGGAAGGAACAAGTATGTCAGACATAAGCATAATGAATACGGTGCCTGATAAGCACCAGGTCTCACTTCAAGTGTCTTACCGATGGTCTCCATGGTGTCCCTCTCCTCGATGAGGAGCTGGGCTCGGGGGATGTCGATGTGCATTCTTAATGTCTGCTGCTGCTTGTTCACTGTGTCTGGAGTCCTCGTGTTCTTACTGACGAGGTTAATGAGAAAAACGCATTACTTTTCAGTTGCGTGGTTCTGCAGATATGCTAATTAATTTCCATTTAAGTTGATAACGAGCTGCAAGAAGGCAATGTTAGATTTGTACTGATAGCTACTGTAACTCTGGGCTACGTTGTGATTAATGGTCACAGCTTAAAGGAAAACAGCTAGCATAAATTAAAATTAAGCGTACATACCTCATCAGCATTTCTGCCAGGCTTTTGGCATCTGTGAAGTCAGCAAACTGGTAGTTAATACCATAATAGTACTGGCCTAGTTGACAGGCTACAGATGAAAACACTATATGATCACAGACAATTCCACTTACAACAAAGGTAACAAAGGCTTCTTAACAAATTAACATGGAGGCATTTGTCCTGAAAATACAACTCATTCCTTTTCTTAATTATAAAAGCAAAGTTTAGCCTCAGTTTTGCTTCGACGCATCTGAAGTGGTTCAGATGCGATACAGGATTTTAATTAGGCTACCTGACATTCACAGACTGGATGTGTGTAGGCAGGGCCGGAGTGGGACTCATTTTCAGCCCTGGAGTTTCATACCTCAGACCGGCCCACTTTAGATCACGACCTATTATATTAAAATAATGTAATTATAACTTTACATGTTAAGCATACAATAGCGCACTGTTCTCTAAAGCCTTGTAATTCCGTGTATTTTCACACAGCCTTGTGGGCACAAGTGCCCATAGTTCGGCCGTGTTCAGCTGTCTGTTTCCCGGCTGGTTTGCGTGCAGCGTCTTGGCGTTTCGCGTTCGACGGAGAGTCCGCCTGTGTGGACTCTTGTGGACCTGGGCGGGCCGGTGTTTGACCGATGTCCGCGGGCTTTTCAGCCAGCTCTGAGGGTGATAGTCCCGACAGTTCGGCTGGGTTCTTGTGTCTATTTACCTGCGGGAATCCCCGCTACGCATACACGTGATACCCACTCCACTCAGTGCCATGACTGAACACCGGCACAAAAATAAATAAAAATAATAATTGAACACCGGCCCTCGCGGCCCAAAAGTCAGACCGGCCCACCGGGAATTGTCCCGGTCCTCCCGATTAGCCACTCCGGGCCTGTGTGTAGGTGTTTCAACATGTAAGTGTGCCGTATGCACATGTGTTTTTTTTATGTTGTGCATGTGACCTTAAACCAAACCTTAATTGGATCTTCCACCCACCTCTAAGTCTCTTGAGCCTCTGCTCCCTCCGTCTCCGCTTGAGCACCATGAGCATGATGAAGACTAGCACGGCTACCACCAGAACAGAGGTGATGGTCACCACCATCTTCAGACCTCCGCTGCCGGACATGTTGTCGGAGATGGGATCTCCTATTTTCAGCAAGGGAGGGATAGTACCTTGGAGAATAAAGACATACCGACATTTATGAGAGGCTTATTTTCATGTTCATATGTTTATGTGAAACATTTGTTCTACTTTATGCAACATCAAAAATAATATTAAAAACAACAATGGTGTGTTTGTTTCATGCAACACAGTCAACCATCATGGTAAAGAATGGTAAGGAATATGTACACATTTTCATAAAGAGAAGTCTGGCTAGTCTACATGTAGACTGATATGAGCCAGTCACACCCACCCCTGCTTTATTAGTCTCGTTATTTTGCTGTTCATGGGAATAGGATCACCAGTGGAAGTGACCACGTTCGTAGCAGAGAAGCCTGTGTCAGACTGGAGCTCGTGCATCAGGTTTGTAGGAGACTGGACCTGCTTCTATTCCCCCGGGCGGAGCCGAGCTATATACCGACTGTCAAACTGACACTAGCAAAACGCACATCCACTCAGATAACACATCTCAGCAAAACCCTTCAGAGGAAATTAATGAATAGTCTGGAGTATACCACGGATCTCTTCCCATCCTTCCTTACAGCGTATATTTCCATTGTGTATGACCCACAGAATCTGTAGCCCACGGCAACTAAAGCTACACCGTGACGGTCTGTGGAGGATCTGGAGACCGTCTCTCTCTTCTTACTCAGATGAGCCGTCTGAAAACCTGTCCATTCGCTTACAGGCTGACAAAACTGTCTTCATCACAGATACTATATATTTTAAAGAGTGGTACTTGCTGAAACACTGTTACCCTCAAGGGCAATAAAGGGTGCAACTCCGTTTCAACTGGTGTTGTAATCATTGAAAAGTCTTAAACTCTGTCTAATGCTGGAACACCTAAAGACGGATGAGATCTGATATCAAAGCAAACGAAAAGAAGAAGAAACAAGACTGCCTTCCAAACCTTCCTGTTCCATATCATTCCTATTAAGGGGAAACTAACTAGACCCATTTTGACAAATTTTGCAGTTTGGAAAGTCGCTTTATTATTATTTTTAAACTTTTTTTAAATTGCCACCGAGATGCTTCTTATACTTTGATTCCCTCCCGTTCCAATGATCCTCCCTATCAGTCTGTTCAATCCAAACTCACTTCCGTCAGCATTGAGAGTAGCGAAGGTGATCCTCTTTTCTGCTGAGCCAGCGCTGTTGGTGACCTTCATCTGCAGTTCGTACCAGGTCGCCTCCTGCAGGTCGTACAGGATGTAGCTCTTGGTCAGCGAGGTGCGCTGGGCAGTGGTCCAGGTGGCCGAGTCCACGGCCCGATACTCGAGTATGAAGGCGGTGATCGGACAGCCGCCGTTGTTCCAGCCAACCAGGTTGAGCCTCGCCCTGGTGGAGTTGATGCTGGTGAAGAGTTCATGGTCTTTGGCAAACTGCGGTTCTGAGGAGAAGAAGACGGAGAGAGGGCCAAGCTGTAACTTGAAAACGTCTCACAGTTTAAGAAACATCGGCCAACATGAAACCTTTCATAAAGAAAGTCATACATGTGCTGAGGAAGATGAGTTACAGAGGAGTACAGCCTCACTTTTCCCCTGAAATGTTGCCACTGTTTAGTGAGTTTTATGGGAGTTTTGGGTTATGAGTTTTTATGATCAATAAAAACAAAATCCTTTCATGTCATAAAATTTTAGTGGCTGAGAAAAAAAATAGTAGTTAAGAAAAAAATGCAGCATAGGTTTGGGAACATGACTCCCATGAATGAATAATCTTACACAACCTGATTATTGTCATCAAAGGGCTGCACGGAGATGGGAAATTGAAAACGTAGCAGACAAATTCAGTTCCCTACCTTTCCCGTGAGTCTTAGCTTCGATGATCTCACTGATGCGCCCTGGCCCCACTGCATTCTGGGCCGTCAGGGTGAATTTGTACCAGGTGCCACATTTCAGGTTCTCCAGACGGTACGAGCGCTCGCTGGGGCTGATGGGGAAACTGCCCCACTGCTCACTGTTGTCCTCTGAGTACTGCAGGATGTAACCTGTAAACAATACAGAAACATGTACATTAATGCACACATAAATACATAATATGTCTTGTTGTGTTACCTTTGTAGAAATGTGAATGCACTTACATATGAGGGTACCTTTTAATTATGACATTAATTCTAACAATACTAAAGATCTATTCCACCCTGTGAGGCTGTAATTCACCAGGAGATAAAAGAAACATGAGAGACAACTTTTCTATTCTTAGAGTCACCAGAGGAAAGTTTATTGTTCCCTATGTTTCATTTCCCTGAAAAGTACTGATATCTTCTTTTGTAAACTATTTCTTATTTGGGTTATTCTATTCTATCGTATCTATTGCATTTATTGTCTATGTAGGTACAAAATAATTTCCCTGCATTGTGAATGATTGTGTATGTGACAAATCACCCTGATATGATTTAATCAAACATTTTCATCCGCTATAAACGGTCATTTTAAATCTCATATACAGCTCGTCATGTCAGCTTTCTTCAGCCTAACGCTTAAATATACTTTAGGAGGATGTACAGTCAAATTTTTTAAGTAATATTAGTGAAGCTAATGCAAAAATGCCTTAAACTTGCATTCTCTCTGATGGCCATCGAGAATGACCGAGATAATTACCTCGTTAACTCAGATAGCAAATGTTTTTTCCTCAAGTGAATACATTATGCTTCTATAGAAAAAAGCAAATAATCACATATATATCATAACATTAGTCAAGGTGACAACACGTAACTTGCATGCAAACACAAGTCTGACTGTCATAAAATTGTAGCTAAACTAACATATGGAAATCAAAGCCAATCATTTAAAGCTGCTTACATAAACACAGTCATTAGTTGTAATGGAATTAAATGAGTGTTAAACATGTGTAACGTGTTGACTTGTAGGTGGCACTAAAAATAATAAGTCAGAGATCATTAAGTCATTGAGTTGTAATAGTTGGCTGTCTAAAAATAGACAACGGTGAGCTCAGGTATGTGTGTGTTGGTGATGGATGATGCTGTGTGCAGGGAAGCAAAAACAAATATAACACAGGAGGCACCATGGACAGCTTGTACAGTGACTGCAGCTCCAAAGACAGGAGCAGATGATTAGGAGCAAAGATGAATCACCACAAATTGCCTCACAGTGATTGGGCTTTCTTTAAGATGGAGCACTTTAATCTTTCACATAAACAGACCTAATCTCCCCGCTGCTTTTTAATCTACCTTTTAGGACTCAAGTATTCAGGCCTGACCCCCAGATAATGAGAAACAGGAATGTTAGACCAGAGGAAAGGAGGAGCTGACGCTGGTTATCAAAAGGTGATGAAGGCAGGTGATTCTTTTTAGCACATTTCTGTACATCAGAGTGTGTGTATGTGTTCGTGTGCAAGTGTGTCGCTCTCACCTCTGATGGAGCTCCCTCCGTTGTCTCCAGGTATCCATGACAATGTTATGGATGTGGTGGTCGTCTTGGTAACTGTGAGGCGTGGCTGGTCAGGAGGGACTGAGGACAAACAAAGTTTAAGTTATGTTTAGTATTCCTATTAAACTGCTTCATGACTTTCAGAGCCTAATATTTAACGAGCAACTCGTGCGTTGTGTTGATTCAGCGATATCTGGTTTTCGTTTTTGGAAACTTTGTCTCATCCAGAGAAAGTCCCAAATGGGGTTGTGAGCCTGTCAAACGGCCTGAAGGGAATGCACAGCAGACCATATGGGCAGGTCGATTCTTACTTTAATCTAGTTACAATCATATATTTTTCTGAAAATATAATGACTTCTCAGACACGTTGTGTTATGTTTTGAAAGTACATGAGCTGGATTATTGCTGAAACACCAATGAGCAATTAAAGTCCAGGAGTTTATGAAATGAATTAATGTATCATTGAGGTGAATAGTTGCATTTAAAGAGGTTTCGTCCCCAGAAAGACCAGTAATTGAGGGATAACTAGAATAACTGACATAATTAAATGAGAGAAGTTGATCTACCGGAGAATACATACTTGAAAACAATGTTGCATGCATGAGAGCCTTCCTGCATTATATTCCATTATATTTGTTATCTGGTGCTTGCCTTTTAAGTCATTTACACCATAAATTGAGGCGGGAAATTCACCAGAATGCAGGAAATGAAGTTTGATGCTTCACATTTCCTCCAGGAGGACCCCAGGACCCCCACTTACTGTCTACCCCCCAACAAAGCCCATGCTCTTTCCAAGCCGACGTCTGTAAAACTGGCTGTGTGGTTATAGAAATGTGTCCCCGGTGCAACGTCATGGCTCTTTAGTGTGCGCTCTACAGCTACTTGCCTTGGACCTGCAGGTTGAGTGTGATCTCATCTGACCCCCAGTTGTTGCTGGCCACACAGCTGTAGTTCCCAGAATCCTCTGCTTTCACCGTGCGGATGATGAAGCTGCCGTTGCCATGGACACTACGCCGACCATCCACCAGGACGGGTGTAGGAGTACCATTGGTACTGGAGACAGAGGGACAGAGTATAGAATTGTTTAACTACAAGCGGACGTTTGAGAACGCTACACGTTTGTTTGTGAGCGCCTTACTTTCCCTTGAGCCACTTGATGGTCGGAGGAGGGTCTCCAACAGCCTTGCATGGTAAAACAATATCCTTCATCCAGGGAGTGGTCACTGTCCCATTGAAGGTCAGAATCCTGGCTGGGGCTAAAACACACAAAAAAAACGTTGTTGATGATCTAAATAAATTACACTTTTCATCAACAGGCTTACAAACCCCTTACTTTAAACTGATTTACACACATTCTTGTCTCTGTTGTCAGTTATCATCTTCATAACATTGCATCTTGACTTGTGAATTATGTATTTTGTACCTTACTGTAAAGCAATAGTATTATCACACATTTAACAACTGTATTAATATGTTTCACACAGAAGAAAATATATCAAGCATTAACATTTTGTCCTATTCAATAATGAAACATGTACTTATTATTAATGATGCTTTCATATGAATAATATAATATTATAGTTGGGCCAGCTTTATGAGGGTGGTGTACCTTTGGCCAGAGGCTCCACTGTGATTTTCTCGCTGTTGTTGCCGTGACCCGCGGCCGTCACAGCCACCACCCAGATGCTGTACTGTCTGTTTCGAGCCAGATTGGGGATCCTGTAGAAATACGCATCTGGAGACGCCTCAAACTCGCTCATCACCTGTAAAATGGAGAGAGAGGAGAGGTTCATGTATCATCGGGCAGCAACAGTTAACGTCCAGAGAAATCTTGCTTGCTTTCCATCACATACAGTCTGAGTCACAGCTTCATGCAGCAGCATTACACATTTAAACGTTCGCTGGACTGGCTATAATTAACTGAAAGGTGAATTAAATCACTGACAGTGCTTTGGTATACAAATGCTATTACCATCGGATGCAGGTTAGAGCAGAAAACGATGTATTTCCTGATGATGCCGTTTAGTTTGAGCGGAGGCAGCCAGGAGACAAACACCACGGAGCTGCTGGAGGCTGCAGCCTTAACCCCTGCTGGAGGACCAGGAACTGGGGAAGGAGAGGACAGTGTCGGGCTTAGAGGAGTCGAGATAAACAAATGTCTGTTTGACATTTCCCAGTAGCAACTCCACCATGAAAGTAAGAATTATGAAAATGATGACTCCAGTGAATCATACCATCCTCTTTAGTGCGGACGTAGATCTGTTCACTGCGGACACCATCTCCAGCGTTGGTGAAGGCTAAGACCTGGATGCTGTAGTTGGTGTACTTCTCCAAGCCGTCCAGTTCCAAAGACGGCTGATTGGTGGTCACGTTCCTGATTTCTCCCAGTTCTGACACAGGAGACGAGAGACATTGATCAGCCTGGGTACGAACAATGGGTCAACACTACAGTGGTGTGGTGCAGCTTAGTCTGCTTATCGTGAAGACTATTATCAACAACAGTCAAATCAGCATTCAGGTATCCAAATATGAGTTACCTGCAATGAAAGCTAAAATTTAACTCCAGCCTTTTTGGAGAATAAATTGAATGAATGTACAGATATAACGGAAGCAGTCTTCTGTATAATTAAATATTATAACCAACAAAAACTAAAAAACTAAACAAAACCAAACAGGTATTGATGGATTTTACTTTTCATTACTGCTTTGAGTCCTCTCTCCTCTCCTCTACTCTCTTGCTGTCACTCAGTGCTGAGGCAATAGGCCTCACTGAGTTATTGCATTGTAAATTATTGATGGAGACCAGAAAGACTGCAGGGTTTGATAGCTGCCGGGTATAAAATCAAGAGAAAACAGCCCAGGATTGTATTTTCACTGTTGTTCAGCATCAGAATAAATTTCATGTTTGTCAATTAAAATGTAGATCTAAATGTATCCTGTAAGAGGAAACATATTGATGGAAATTAAAACTTGATGATAGCATATACAGTAGATGGAATGAATGTTGGTCATTTATCAGTAAATACCTGTTTATCTAAATTTAGATTCAAGATTTTGAAAAATTATGTGAAGGAAACACGAGAATTATCCAAGTTGCACCACCCCACCAAATCTCAACAGCAGGTAACAGCTTAGCAACAACACCACAGCTCCCCCTGGTGGAGGAACAAGCAACAGCAATAATGACAAATGAGGTGGTGCATGGACTTAGATGGCAGGTAACCTGCATTGATTGTTTGGGTATGTTGATGTTAATACCTCCGTCAGGCAGGTTGGCCCAGTAGATGACTCTGTATCCCTGCAGGTTGCCATTGAGAGCCTCTCTGGGCAAAGGCATCCAAGACAGAGAGATGACCTCTGGGGACTTCGCCACGGCCAGGACGTTTTCAGGAGGCCGAGATGGCACTAGCAGAGAGACAAGGGGGGAAACAGGAAGGCTTGATGGAGGCTTATAATAATAATAATAATACATAGGTTTTATATAGCGCTTTTCTAGGTACCCAAAGACCCTTATGGGCTGGTAATACTGTTTGTGCAGGTACCCTCATGTAGGCAATTCACAAACGATTAGATAAATACATAGTTGGACTACAATGAAACAGCACTCAAATTTCTTGTCTTGAGAGAACTAAATCTCACAATAACCAAAGAAGACATGTTTTATGTTTATTGAGAGTAGCGGTGTTTGATGTTCAAAACAAAAACATAAACAATCAACAAGGAGGATCTTTGCATTTTGTGAAATCAGCCTACATGTCCTCTTTAATCAGAGACTTTGATAGAATAGTGCTGAATATCAAATATCTGTCTGTCTGATTACATTTTACAGATGTCCACTAGAGGGAAGCCTTTTCACAAGAATATGTGAGAGCTTTGTTAAGATCCCTCTAAAAGGCTGATGTAGCAACACCCCCACCCCCACCACCTCCTTACCATCCTCCAGGGTTTTGGTGACAACTTGCTGTGAGGACGGCCCGGTGCCGGCCCGGTTAGCAGCCTGCACCACCACACTGTACTGAGTGAACTTCTTCAGGTTGTCCAGCACGATGCTCTCTGTGGTGTCTCCCGTGGTGTCCAGACTGATGATGATGAACTGGTGGCTCCCACCAGGGCTGTACTCCCTGTAGCCCACCTGGAAGCCGCGGATCACACCGTTCTGCAGGTGCTTCTGGGGAGGCTGCAAGATGAGGACCAGGATGAGGACCAGAATGAGGACCAGGATGAGGATCAGGGTGAGGAGAGGAAACGGGTAGAAGCTGTGCTGACTTTAACATAAACTATTCAAACATTAAATATGAAATCTGAAACAGGACATTAATATATTGGATTTTTTACGCAAGGTAAAGCAGCTTGTCTTGATCTGTTGCAAATTAAATATCATTATTCATTCATTCTGTCAATTTCATATAATTATAAAAAAACCAGGACCAAATAAATATCTTATACTACTACTACTACTACTTATGAATTTATCATAAAATTATATATTTCTTTGTTTCTTGAATCCTTTTTATTCATAATATCTATTCCAGTACTCCAAGGTGTGGACGTTACCTTCCAGGACACTTTGATGCTCTGTGGGGAGGTGGGCTCCAGATTCACATCCTGTGGCGGGCCGTCAGGAGCTGTAAATAAAGCACACCATATAACATGCATGCTTGTGTCTTAATGGAAGAGAAACGATCCCATTCACTTGTCCTAGATGGTGCTGTTGAGTTAAGAATGTGTTTCCCTTCATGCTCTTTTTCATCCAAGTACCTTGCAGTTTCCACCTGAACTTGATAATTAAAAAAAACTTCATCAACTTTAACCTCTAAAATAATGTGAGAAAGGATACATGTTTTATTTAATTTGAAGTTCATGCCTTTATTTTAGCAATGAATCCAGTAAAATGGGGCATTTTAATGTGCTGGTATGCCTACAGGGGGATCATTAGAGGCAATAGAAGATAAGTGAACACTGATAGAGCTGACTCAAAGCAACAGTGAACTGATCTGTTTCCCCAGATATAAAGGATGATGGCCTTCATTTCAAACAACCATAAAACAATTATGTGCAAGATGACTCAACAGGTTTGAGGACATACACACTAAAGATGAGGAGTGTCTTTTCCAGCTAGCACTTGGAACGGAGTGTCATTCCTCCACAGAGCCAAGTTAAAATATTAAAATGAATCACGGTGACAGTGTCGAGGTAATAATAGCCAAATTAACAATTTCAAATCGATTGATATGGAGAGAGGGGGGGTTTATTTCATGGTCTACAAAAAATAATAGTAGCTGCCCCAGAGTTACATAACTTACATTATTCCTGTTTGTTTTGATGCTTTTCAGTAGCAAAGCTATTTTTGAGCAAAGAATATGATGAGTTTTACACTCAAATCAGGTAAAACTGTGAAAAATGCATTAAAAATGCCGCATGCTTCACGGGAAGCTCAGTTACCCGCTTCGTCGGTAGTGATGGTGAGCTCGTTGCTAGGGTTGCTGTTGCCGATGATGTTCTTGGCGACCATGCGGATGTTGTAAGTGGAGGAAGGGTGGAGGTCGATGATGGTGGCCTGGTTGAGCTGCGGCGACACATCTTTGGTTACCTGGGCTGAGAGCCACGACGCTAGGAGGAACATAGATGGAGAAGAGATTGTTTCTTGTTCCCAGTGAAGCAACGTTGCAGTAATTATAACACATTATAGGAGCAATATTCTTCAACTTGTGTCTACCTGATTTGTTCTTGCATTCGATGTCATATCCTGTTATGGGGCTGTTGCCGTCAAAGCCCATGGTCCAGCGGAGAGCTATGGTCCTGTCTTTAACCTCCCGGATCTCCACCTCTGGAGGATCAGGTGGTTCTGTGGAATAAAACAGCTTAGCATTCTCGTGGTTCTGAAAGCGGGCAGCATGGTAGACCAGGAGCAGACGCATCCTTCCTCACTCAGTCTGTGATTTCCCCAGCGAGAGATTATGGGCAGGACTGCACTGGGCAGGAGTCGCACTGTGCAGCGATTAAATTAATGAATTAAGTAATAAACGATAGAAAACTTTACTACACCTGGAGGGAATTCTTCCCCCGAACAGCCGCAGTGAAACCGTGAGGTGACTTACCTTGCACCGTTAGCTGAATGATGCCTCGGTCTTCACCGAAGGAGTTGATGGCATGACAGGAGAAGAAACCGGAGTCCTCACGGACGGTCGGCATGATCTACACAGAGACACAGCATATGCAGCGCAGGGAGGCAGTTCAGTGATCCTTCACTTATGTCATCTGAAGGCACACAAGATTTCTTCTTCTTCCCTAGAGTAAAAATGTTGTGAGCTTCGATGGAACACGTCTGCGTGACTCACCACCAGCGTCGAGACGACTTCATCGGCCACCTCTTTGACGGTGACCACGTAGCGGCTGGTCTCCGGGTTGATGATGCGTTCTTCTTTCTCCCAGCGCACCATGATGGGTTTCTCCCCGTGAGCGATGCAGCTCATCTTCTTCTCCTCGCCCTGCGTGGCCAGGGTGGTGTTGGGGTAGGAAGTGATCATGGCCGGGACTGGATGGACGGGACGGGAGGGGAAGAGAGAGCAGGAAGAGTAAGAAAAGTAAACAAGGAGCATTTCTTTGTCATTTTTATCCACATTTGCTGGTGAAAATGTTTCTACAGTAACAATAAACAGCATGGGTCCCCTCCCACCAAGGACCACTTTGGGAATTGCTTTCATAATGCCACGTGTAAATCTTTTTATTCCAACAAAACAAGAAACGCAATTACATTTAGGGAACACAGTGCATATGCATCCTCTAACTGTGTCTGTCTTATACTGAGAAAACTCCTCTTTTCTCTTTTTCTCTGACAATTATTGCAACCATTCAAACGCTCCAGGGACGATCGGGAACTCACGTTTGAGTCTACCTGTCTCCCAGAATACTTAGAGACTGAAACGGAGCCCTGCAGGTGAGGCGGCGCTGCTTTGATAATGATAATGCTTTCGGAGGATGAGGCAGAGTAACGGTAAAGTGGTGACTCCTGACTGAACTCCCATTGGTTTGAGCGTGGAGCCGGTCTGGCTCTACGCCGTAACACACACCAGGCTCATTAACAACACATCCAGGCTGTGTGTGTGTGTGTGTGTGTGTGTGTGTGTGTGTGTGTGGCGTGAACGTCTCTCACTTGGACTCATCACAGTCTGTACTCGCACTGTTCTCGTACTCACGCTTTCTTTCATTCTGTCTTTTTTCTCCCGATCACTCGCAGAGACTTTCAGGTTTTTTTCACCGTATAATGATCTCTAGTGAAGCTCCTGAATTGGAATCATCGAGATTAACTTCACGCAGTTTGAGGAGACTGACTGAATATGTTAATCTTCATCAATCTGGATGAGCTCAATTATCACTGCAGTTGTTAAAATGCAAGGTGAAACAATTTAAAAGTTCTGACTGCTGCCGGTTGTGTGATGCTTATAAACTGGACACAATCAAAGTGAAAGCCCACTAACATTTAATGGGATCTATCCCTAGCTCCATGCAAGGAAGGCAACGTCTTTATTCATCTGTGTGCAACAATTAGCCTCTAAATTACACAAGAAGGAGACGTTAAATTCTTGTACGTTACTGTCTTAATTTAAGGTCCTGGTCTTTGCAAATGAAGAGACAACTGCAGTTCAACTAAAAAAACAACCTAAAACCTAAAAAATCAGCTGCATGTTGACCGTCTGAAGGTACAGCTCTTTAATCAATCAATGTTTTTTTTACAAATGTATTATGCAATTCTTTTGTTAATAACATCATAGCCAAAATAGAATCTTCAAATCACTTTTTCAAAGATATTATTGACGACTAATAAATTCCATAATACTACGACAGCGTTTTTGGCCACTTGGGGGCAGTATAACCAAGTTTTAAACACAGCACTGACATATTATCAACCTATAAATTCAGTATGGCAAACTATGGAGCAACATCTTCATTCATTTGATGTTGTGATTGTGTCCACTTGATACATGTTGAGTCCAATATATGATATGGTTTGGTCTTTACCAGCTCCTTAGGGGAATCTCTGTCTCCTCAGCTGCTAAGTGCTCCACTTTGTTTGGTCTTTTAATGCTTTAAAATGAGTGGCTCCTTTTACATTAGACAAATACATCATAAAAATGAATTGATGTTGATCACCAGTAAGTTCCTCTTCATTTAGGCCAGTGTTAAGTACCATCTCAGAAGGTTTATAGCTCATGCCAACATGTGCAGTGTCATTAAAGAGGAGCGTAGTGGCGGCTACATGTGGCAGTGATTGTGTGGTCGAGGTCGGAGGCCCTCTCCTCCAAGAGGAGATGCAGTACGTGTGTTTGAGTCTGTGTGTGAATGTCTGTACGCTCTCGGATAACGTGTCCGTGTGTTAAACTGTGCGTGCATGTATGAATGTGTGTGCATGGGAGCGGCGGCGTCTGGGGGAGCTAAGTGGGCGAGCACCGAGAGAGCAGACACGACTTGTGCTCATGACACATCTCCGCCACACTACACGATGGAGAAGAGAGAGAGTGCATGTACCCCTGCAGCGCTAACTATGATCCCTCTCCCTCGCTCGCTCCCTCCATCTCCCTCCATCTCCCTCCTCAGGCTCCCACCAGGACAGCGATGATTTAATGATGAGAGAGACCACTTTGATTATTCATACGCAGCAGACAAGTCCGCTGGCCGTGCTGTTGTCTCACACAGACACACACGCATTGGGATATATGCGGACATGCACGGATAATAGCAGACACACACACACACATTCACAAATACACAAAGACAGCAATACTGGCCTTGCACAGGCGTAAAGTATGCAAGTGTACAAACTGGGCAAGATTGAGAAAAAACATAGGGATGCATATGCAAAAAACAAGCAATGGCCCACACAAATAACCATGAACACCATTTAGAAATATGCCCGTGCCTCCCGACACACACTTTCCCCCTGGGTCAAATAGTAGATAACTTTGTAATCATTTGTTTGGGCTTCATACAGGCGCCAGTCTGCTCATACTAGGAGTATAATCACAAGTCAATTAAAGTACTTGAAGCTATAATGAATCTTTATTATACTGTGCTGGTGTGTTAAACTGCACCCGTTCTGCAGCACAAGCAGGCTGAACAATCGCTCAGACGGTTTCCTGCTATGTTGTTATTATTTTAGTAGAGTATACGTATCTACATTCTACAATATGTGTGCAGGTTCTTATTCGAGCCGGAATGCTTCTGTGGTTATTATTAAGTCTGATTCTGGTGTTTCAACAAGTCTAAGAGAGAGTGCAGGACTTCTGACAATGTGTTTAGTGGTGAAAACCTCAGATACACGCCTATGTTTAAAGAAGAATTTAGTTGAATCAAAATGGTGCCATTTGCTATATATTCTCCTTGAAGAGGCAAAACCATCTCATTCATGTTTTTCTTTTTGGGTAAGGTCAGTAGAAATATATAACAAAAATAAATACTGCAAACAAAATGATATAAACTCTTAATTATCTGTTATATTCTTTGGTATTTTAATCTTCTTCTTCTCCATCTTTATATGACATAAAGATATGCAATGATGAGTAATATGTATGTTGATGTTGTCCAATGTCTAGTCTCTATTTGATAATGTGACATACGATATATGGGAGCTCATTCTGATAGCTTTCTCTTCAACCTCTCTACGTTCTCAACACAATAAGCAACTCATTTAACTGTAAAAATACATTGTTGGTAAAATATATATGCCTAATGGTGTGTGTGCGTAGCTAAAACATGTCTTTACACTGACACCAGTATATATCTGTGATATCTGACGATAGCATCAACCATGTTTGTTTCATTGCTGTCTCTAACTTATATAAGTGTACTATGAATTGAAATCAAGAGTGAACTCACAAACACATGAACACGTACACACAGGCTCCTTCAGCCTTTTCTGACTCTTTCCCCTTCTTTGATGCAGCCGACACAAATCAAAAGCGGGTGCTACTGTGTGTGTGTGTGTGTGTGTGTGTGTATGTGTTGGGTGCACACCCGAGGCCCGCGTGCTTGTGTTTGCCTACGTGCACGCTCAGCCCCCGCCCACCCCCGACATGATGAAATGTGTCAGACTTGGGACTGCCAACGTTTAAACCTCATCTCTTATTCACTCGCAGCCCCTCCCTCTCCCTCGCTCCCCACGCCATCATCCCCTTTCCCACTGCCCCCGCGCAGGAAATCGCTGATTTATTTTGCATAGCAACTATGAATTTTAAGTGAGTCCTATTAAAAGAGTCTTCTCAGCCCCTTCTCTAAATGTTATTGCTCCTTAACTGGGGCTATTTTCTCCATCTAAATCTGCGGCCTTGGCAGCGCGAGTTAACGCCGGCGAAGCTCGTGTTTGCTCAAAGAGAGAGAGAGAGGGCACCATGTGACAGCAGGCAAGACTCAGTGTGTGTGTGTTTGTCTGTGTGTGTGTGTGTGTGTACATGTTTCTGTATGAAAGCATGTGCACATGTTTTCTATATGAATATATATATAAGAATGGTGTTAAATCTGTCTTATATACATTATATATATATATATATATATATGTGTGTGTGTGTATATGTGTGTGTTTATACATGTGAATGAAACATGCTAAATGTTTAATATTCAAGGTCGCTGCCACTTGATGTCGACTGCGGCGTTTTAAATGTTCCACAATGGTCACCGATCCCGTTGGTGCCTCAGAGGCCCGAGCCGAGGGGAGGCTGCTCGCTGGCTTCCTCCACATCTCATCTCTATGCATCGACCGTGCAGCGCTCGCAGGGCCCCCAGGCTAAAAGGGCTAAACCTATTCTTTTTGATAGCCCATAATTGCTCGGTTGATGTATATTTTTTAATATCCAGCGATATTACAGGAGGCTGGCAATAAAACACGGGCGGGTAGAGGAGAAAGGGGAGACGAGGGAGAAAAAGAACACTTGCGAGGGTGGAGAGGGAGAAAAAGGAGGGGAACAAAGAAAGAAAGAAAGGTGCAGACGGGGGGTGAGGGATGAACAGTGTGGATGAGGCTTCAGCTGAGAACTATGGGTAACATGTTGTAGAATAAAACCAGAAGCACCATCTGAGCCAACGGTGGCCTTGAACACCATCTTTGCCTTGGTGGAGACTTATTTCAGGGAGAGGACATTAATAGTTAAGTATTTGATGTGCGATCATTCGTCCCTAGCTTGCTAATTTAGCTAAAGTTGACTCCATTATAGTTTAAAACGCTATCTCTGTTTGGTTTTTTAATGCTTTGTGTACATTAAAAGGTGTCTTGACTGGCAACATGTGAGCCTGCAGTCATACAAGCAGTATAATGCTTTAATATTTAGCCAATGCAAACTAGACAGCCAGGCATGCCAATCTTTCAGAGAGTAGATAAACCTACTGTTTAATCCATTCCTTACACTTTTTCTCCCCTATTTTGATTTCAGAGGATAGAGAAAAAGACACAAGCCTGCAACTATATAAGCCAAGCAGGATTCACTATGTTGACATTGTGATTAACAGCAAAAGATACACAGAGACTCACGAAGGAGCAGCGAAGATGATGTAGAATGATTTTAATGTATGAATCAAATATTCAGCTGGGATTAACACCAGAGTGATTTAATGAAGCTAAAAAAAAAAGAGGAAATGTAAATGGAAAATAAATGTAGGCTTTGTTGTACGCAATGGGAGATTTAAACACGCAGCTGCCGGCAAATGAACGAGGGTATAAAGTAAAAAAAATAATGTGATATTTATCTTTTTAATCTTTCTCATATGGCTGGAGATGTAAGAAACAAAGACAGCCAGAGAGTGCAAATAAAGCAGAGAAACATGCAGACTGCTCTTCCCTTGAGCCCCATCGTCTGCTTCTAATTGAAGTATTGACGGATTTAAATGAGGCTGAAATGCACTCAAGAGTTTCAGCAGCTCATAACACACACACACACACACACACACACACACACACACACACACACACACACACACACACACACACACACGTTGCATGCAAGCAGAATCATTTAAATATTTGAAATAATCAAATCGACATCACAATCATACTGTATGCTTAAAAATGAAAATAAACACAAACACTAAATTGATGCGATCGTGTCGGTGACTACAAGCACACTAATGGTCTCAGTTATTCAAACCACTCGTGCGAGTAAGTACACATTTACAGGAAGCATCTTGAGCGGACAAGTACAGTTTTGGGGGTTTAAAGGGCATGAAATGTGATCTGCTGATGAGCATGCGGCTGAGCCGGCACGTAATCACCGAGCAGCCGACGGCAGGAAGGACGGCACACAGGCCCAAAGATCTTACAGCTGCTTCCTGTGATGTGAATTATTCCAGCTGTGAAGATGACACGTGGATGCTAACGGAATCATAAATGACTTGGGAGGTTTGAAATGACGCTGCAAGAGAAGTGGAATTCAGGAGTAAACGAACAGAGAGTAAAAAGAGACTCGTCTTCACATGTGGTTAATCCCCATTCAGTGTTGCTGATGATTGTTAGCTGCAGCATCACTGGATCTGGAGAGGAGCCTTTCTCCACCTTCCTAAACTACATATGCACAATAAACTTAGTCAAATATGTGTATTATCGTGAATACTTATGGCCATGATAATCTCAAAGTGAAAATCTGACAATATGACAGCAAAAGATGACTAAATTTGCAGGAGATTTACTGTAAGAAATGTTATTTTATATCATTTGCAGTATTTTGCAATACATTTTGCAAGGTTGCAAGAAAAGCAAATAAACTCATAGATGACTACAAAATGGAATATTGTAATTGTTAACATTTAATTAAATTTAACAATTTAGCAGCAGGTGTTCTTAGAAGGGACAGTGTGTAACGTTTTGAGGAATTTATTAGCTAAAATCAATATCTTCATTCATAAATATGTCCTCATAAGTGTATAATTACCTCTGCCAATAATCTTAATTTATTATCTGTATTTACATTGGACGGGTAAGTCATCAGGAGGCCATGTCGTTCCGCCATTTTGAAAACAATAACCGCAGAGGAGGGACATACACACCTAAACGCGATTTTGTTCAGAGCCAGCATGAATGAAAGGAGATCACATCAGCTTCCAGAGCGGACAGTGACTTTTACAAGTTTTTCATCCGTCCATGATGCATCCATCCCGGGGACCGGTGCGCCCACGTCCCACCGGAGAGCGACTTTTACCGAGCTTTGTTATCTCCCCGAGGTGGACGTCCCGGACACGACCTCTTGCCTTTACAGTCAGTGTTGTAGAGCAATATAAGCGCTTTAGTCACATTCATTTGTGTTAGCTGATGCTATAGGCTATGACAGTAATGGAAGGCTACCAAAAATAAACCAATATGAACATGGCAACATAAATCACTATCTTGCTTGAGGAGTAATTCTTATACATGTTCACACAGGTTTAAAATATCAACCTCATCACCTGAAAAGTACTGGTGAAGTGGTATTGGGTGACATTGTCATAGCTTCTTGGTATATAACGGCTACCGTAGTTGCAACCGGCATTTGAAAAAGCGAGGAGCTAGAGAGATTTATGTGACAATGTCTCTTTAAATGAACAAAATAACATTGTAAAATGTACATATAGTGCCACATTTAATGATATAAACAGGTTATAAATAAATAAAATAATGTATTGTTATTATTTATGTGGGGAAAGTTAGATAAAATGTCATTTTTTTCCCAGAAATAATGTAAGAACTAGATAAAATAACATGCCAGGATCAATCCAATTGCCTATTTCTTGTGGGTTCCTAGTAGAAGAGGAGGCTATGTTATGTATTGTGGTAAATGTTGTACAGCAGGAAGAAGACACATGAGAGAGCAATTAACTGACCATCAATTAACTATAGTTTTGGGTTTAATATCCTACTCTGCTTCTTGTGTACACATCCGTGTTCAATTTGTGGGAAGAAAAAAATATATAATTTGAACGAATACATACAACTCAATTCATTTTCATGTAGTTACTAGAAGAAGAAAAAAAGTTAAATAATCTTAAGGGGTTATACAAATAATAAAAGCTGTAAATAATGTTAAAGTTCATGTTAATGAAACTACTCGCTATGAGAAGTAAGCTTACATTATTTAGCACTAAAGCCGTCAAAATTCACTTTGATGGAGTCGAGTACAGCATGAAACTGAAGCCTGGAGCAACAGTAGAGTGCTTTCGGTAGGTCAAACCTCTCTCTCTCTCTCTCTCACACACACACACACACACACACACACACACACACACACACACACACACACACACACACACACACACACACACACACACACACACACACACACACACACACACACACACACACACTCTATTGCTCTCCTCTGTGGTAGACGATACAACTGACTACAAAGAGAAATTAAACCTGCGATCAGGGTGGGAATTTCACGACGGCAACGACATCCCACTTTGGCCTTGATGCCCTGTGAAAAAATGTTCAATTTACGGCCAAGGTTGCCTTAGTGCCCCTGTCAAAGTCCCAGTGTAAACAGCGCTAGAGATGCGTGGTGGGCTTTTATGGAATTACAGCCACTCTAGTGTGCACAGTAGGCTAGTCGCATGTCTGTGGATCAGAGCTCACACCACGAGTCTGAAACCCCAGCCCGACCCCGTGTCCTACACAGTCATCAACAATATGTTCAGTCATAAAACGGCTCGATAGCGGGGGGGAGATCAGCGTTGAACACCGAGCGATAATGAGAGGGAGTTCAGACGTAGCTACGTCATGTCCACATTACCTACCCGTGTATGTGCTCGTGCATCTTTATATATATAAAGATTTCATAGAGAATGTTTTATTGCTTTCAAATAGTAATTCCTTTGTAAGATGTTATTTAAAAAAAATCCAATGTAACATTAACTTAATATTGGTATTAAAAATAGTTTAATAGATAATTCATGTTTTGTTATGAATTAGGATGTTATGGTATTAATCTGAAAGGTAAAACCATCTCATTTTACTCAATGGCCTTTGTGCTCTGTCATGTGGCCTTGGTGCCCCTAAAAAAATGAAAGTGAAGGCCAAATGGGCTTGCCCCTACAACAAAGCACCACTGCTCTTTCTATTACGACCTCTTAAAGTGACCAAAGGACCTCCTGGACCCGAAACTCAAAGGTTTGAAGGGAAGGAGAAGATTGGATAACTGACCCATATCATCTCACTCATCTGTTTTTGGTGAGTCTTTTGTTTGAATCTGAAGGACTCATATTCAAATCATGGAGTTCAGTAGATCAAAAGCATTTTGCCGTTCCAAATGATTTGATGGATTTCTGAGTTACACAGTATATGCTTAAGCACACTGTATCCTTTCCTTTAGTTGAAGTCATTTTATCAAAAAAGGATGCTTTGTGTTTGGAGTTAGATATGCTAATGGGAGTTGAGTCTACTGGAGCTGCAGCCACAGTGTTTGCTCTGCTTGGTGGAAAATGGAAGAACAAAAGGTTAGCACAGCCATAGGTCAACCTGCTGCATAGCAACGGGGCACTACAGTCAGCAAACTGACCTATGAAAACACAGGGAGCATGCTCGTCTCCGAGCCTGCCGCTGCAGCGCTGACGGCTTCACGCAGCAGCCGATCCCAATCTCGTACACGGCGAGGCTTAATTACAGTGACACACCAATGTCCCGGCATGCTAGCTGATGATAACAGCGGCTGATTTATCCAGAACGCTGTTATTTTGACTTCGCGTTCTCCAGAGAGGTCAGGGTCAGTTACAGCTTCACATCAAACACCCTCTTTTACACATTTGTGTATGAGACTTTGGGCTGGTGAGGGGAGAGAAGGAAGAAGACATAGAGAGAGGGCTGCCCATCATATATATATATATATATATATGTACTACAGGTACAGGTACTAAGAAGTACTAAGGTTGGTTTTTGTTGTCTCGCCCAATGAGGAAGTCAGCATCCTGACACCTTGAATGCTTTGCTGAACTTATAGTATAAACTTATAGTATTAACTTAACGAGTGTTTTTATTGAGCTGAAGCTCATCACAAGCTGTTTTGGCCAGTGAGATGCTGTTCTCCGTGGTTTATGACAA